>NW_026652312.1:624686-665507 GCF_009828535.3 Hylobates moloch | reverse complement strand
AAACCAAACCAAACCAAACAAAAAAATACAGGCAAGCTCAGAGAGTACTGTAATAAATATTTCTCTATCCAACATGCAGAATGAACAAAGGTTAATGTGTAACTTTTGTTTCAGATGTTTTCATATAAAATAGATGTAACACTTGGTGAAAATAGGGTTATCTTGCAGCTGTACTGAAACAGCACTATGCTTATCTGCAGGGATGCATGGAAGTCTGGTATGACCCTTGGCCAAAGTAGGATTAGGTATACTAGTTAACGATTTATATTATGCTGTTTAAAATCTGAAACTCTTTTGGAAGGACTCTGTACTAACTTGCTTACTTAGTTTAAAAATATATAAATTACTGGTTTGCACCTAGTTTGACCAATTTTACAGCCTGGCTTTAGCTGTGTGGCTCAGAGTATATGAAAGACCTCTCTACATTTTTTTTTTTTTTTTTTTTATGAAGAGGAGGTGTTCTCTTACAACCCAGGTGGGGGGGAGTGGGGCGATCCCGGCTCCCTCCAAGCTCCGCCTCCCGGGTTCACGCCATTCTCCTGCCTCAGCCTCTCCGAGTAGCTGGGACTACAGGCGCCCGCCACCACGCCCGGCTAATTTTTTTTTGTATTTTTAGTAGAGACAGGGTTTCACCGTGGTCTCGATCTCCTGACCTCGTGATCCGCCCGCCTCGGCCTCCCAAAGTGCTGGGATTACAAGCGTGAGCCACCGCGCCCGGCCCTCTCTACGTATTTTTTTCCTGGGCTCCCCTAAAACTAGGATAGCCTGTGCATATCTTGGTGATTGATTATCTGAAGCTGACATAAGCTGTGCAACTGAAAAAGAACCCTAGGGCTGTGTCTGGAAGTTTTCAGACCTCCCTATGATTGCTTACACTTTCTTTCTACGTTTGTATTGAGCCGTATTTTTTACCTTTACCACCTGTTTGTTGCTGCTATATAGAAATGCAATTGCTTTTGGTACATTTATTTTGCATCCAAGAAAATTGACCAGCTCATAACTTCTAAAATAGAGCTACAAATCTTTGGGATTTTCTAACTACACACACATATCATCAGTACATAATATTTTTTATTTTTAACCCGTTTTTTTTTTTATTGCACTGAATAGAAATTCCAGGGAAATGTTAAACAAAGTGACGTTAGCAGTTACTGTTGCCTTTTTCCTGTTGTTAAAAGGAATGCTTTCGATATGTCACCATTATTTATGGTGTTTACCTTTAACAGATCAAGGAATTTCACTTTGTACTTGATTTTTGTTTGAGGTTTTGCTGTTCCTTTTTAATCTTAAATACTTCTTGTATTTTATAAATTTTTTTTCTGTATCACAAATAATGACATGATTTTACTTTTTTATTCTTTTATTGTGGCAAATTACATTAATTTTCTAGTGTTAAACACCTTCTTGGGGAATAAGCTCAATTTGTTGTGCATATGTATATGTACACATACATACACACACATTGATTTATATATATATTGCTAGATTCGATGTATTAATATTTGTTTAATATTTTTGCATTTTAATAGACAAGTGTGACTTGTGATTTTCCCTTTTCCTACTGTACTCAGTAATTATCAAGAGAATACTAAAATATATTTCAGGTGCTCCTCATTGCATCTGATGGTTTAGTGCCTATCCTCTGCTATTCTAGAATTCTACCATTTGCGTTGCGAGTCAGGAGCTTAGTTCTTTCTATAACAGCTCCAGCCATTCTCTCTAACAGAGAAAACAGCCATTACTGATGTAACCAACGATCCTCATGTCCCATTTCACAGTAGATTCTTACTGACTTGGTGAGCAGAATGTCCTCTAGGTCTTCCTTAGGAAAATATTAGCATTCCCAATTCTCTGAACCTATCCCTTCCTTCTCAATTGGCCACAACAGCTCTTTGCCTCTTCTTTGATTGCAGGTCATACCTTCCAGGCTTCTGGGTGCCAATCTAGAAAGTATTACCACTGCTCATGCCTGAGTGTTAAAAACTGTGTCACATAGAATGCTCCCTATTGACAAACTTTCCTTGGTTTAGCAGGAGCCCTCGAGACAGTCTCATCCAACACAAGGTAACCATGTTCTGCAGTTCCTTTGTCCTACAATATTTCCTCCTTTGACAGTCCCATCACATCCCTCATCAAGATAAGCTGAGATTTGACTTGCTATGGTTTTGTTGGTCAGTGATGAATATGAGGGCAGATTGCTTTTTGACAAGCATTGTTTTTGAGACTTCTATTCTGGAACATGAGAGAATGAACCACTCTGCAAAAGATTCAAGGGAAGCTGGATTCAAAGTTCTCAAATGCATCACCTTAGGTCTCAAGTTTCAGGGTTCCACTCCTCTCCTGGCAGTGTCCTCACTTCAGCATGGGAGACTTACCAACACTGAAAATTCAGCCTCCCTTGAAGCCTCTTCCACTTCTACAATTAAGTCCTGGGCCTAAATCATCAGCTCTGTTGGCCCTCTGGCTGTGGGAGATGAGAGTTTCATGAAATACTTTCAAAAAGGTCCTGGCCTGGCGCGGTGGCTCACGCCTGTAATCCCAGCACTTCGGGAGGCCGAGGTGGGCAGATCACGAGGTCAGGAGATCGAGACCATCCTGGCTAACACGGTGAAACCCCGTCTCTACTAAAAATACAAAAATTAGCCGGGCGTGGTGGTGGGCGCCTGTAGTCCCAGCTACTCAGGAGGCTGAGGCAGGAGAATGGTGTGAACCTGGGAGGTAGAGCTTGCAGTGAGCCGAGATCGCGCCACTGCATTCCAGCCTGGGTGACAGCGAGACTCCATCTCAAAAAAAAAAGGTCCTTTGAATGTCACTCTAAACTTTAAGTTGTTAATATATGTAAGGCTGTTATTTTCTCTTTTCAACAAATCATTTGCGATTAGCAGCAGACATCCAACTCCATAGTCCTTATAGTTATGATTTCCCCAATCTTCTCAAATGCTCAAGAAATTATACTGTCTTGTGTATCTTCTTTCATCTGTATCCCATCCCAGCTCACTACAGGGGAAAGTCTTAGCAATCTTACTCGTCCAACATGCTAGTCACTATTAATATTCCACCTACCACCAGTAACTGGATCCTTTTTGCAATCCAGCTGAGAGAAGTCAAATGCTACCCTTATGGTCTGTTTCATAGGCCCACTCCTGGCACAACTATCCAAGATGTGGTTCCCTAGAAGCAGAGCCTGAGAAAAGGATTCTTGTTCAAAATTTATTCAGGGAGTGGAGAAGGAGAGGAAAGAAAGCAGCTTAGGGGAGGGAAACACAAATGAAGTGAAAATAAAGTTTCAGCTGGAGACTGTTTTCAACCTGATCTTACAAGAGAGCTCTAAGCACAAGTCACCCCCACAGAGTCGGCTACCCTTGAGATAAGAAGACTGGCTTTTTATACCCTCTTATCATTCAGACATTGGCTGAAGGCTGTCCCTGGAGGATGGTGCATAACTTTCCAGGTGATCTGCATACCATCATCTCAGGGCATTTCTTCAGAGAGGAAGAGCAGTTATGAGCTGTTAGTAGCCAACACTAATAGGCCCTGGGGCATGGGCGTACTGGCCAAATGAAAGGAATCTGGGCAAGGCATTGCAGCATATTTTATGGCCACACTTCAGAACTGGGTTACAAAAAGTGGCTACCTCTTCTATAACCAGGAAGTCACTTGTTTCAGAACCACCCTTTCATAGCTATAATTTGTCACTACAATAAGGAAAGGACCATACACTAGGAACCACCATAATCAGAAAATCACTGTAATTCTGCTATCAGTGTCTCAAGATCTAAGCCAAATTGTTCCAATCTACACTAAAAAAAAAAAAAAAAAAGATGCTCTCCACCCTGCCTTTCATTATGCATGAAAAAGTAGCACATGGTCCCTGAGGCCTCTGCCAAAATTCCAGAAAGAGGAAGAATGTTCTATAACTTTGCTTGCCAAAAGGAGCAAAACCAGCATATCCTGATCCTGCAATGAGCACATCTGATTGTTTCTGAATCATGCTGGAATTTCACTGCAAGGAGCCTGGGAACCGTGGTTTTATGATGCTACACAGTTCTCATTCAGCAAGTCACACCAGAAGGACAGAGAAATGGATGGTCAGCCCCAGTCCACCAAATACATCTCCATCCACTCTTGTTATTCAGCATCTCTCAATATTAAAACTTGCAAACAAAGATATTAGCACCAACAAGAGGCTAACACCTATATTAATGTGACTTATGCCTCTGAAACATATCCTCTTAGTCTTCATATGACCAAAAAATATCTTAATTTTACCTTAATTCTCAGGTTATAGTTTAGCTGCATAGAATTATAGGTTGATAGTGATTTTGCTTCAGAACATAGAAACTACTATTTCACTGTTTTGTAATATTCAGTATAGCTACTGAGAAATCAGCTGCCAGTCTAACTTTCATGCCTGTATATGTTCTCTGTTTTTTTCTGTCTGGTTTAAACTAAATTTTGTTTTGATTTGTTTGTTTGTTTGATATTCTGCAATGTTGCTTTGGGTTTTCTAGGTATAATTTATTTTTGCTTTTCCCATTAGGTCTTGATATACTCCTTCAACCTGAGACCCATCTTCAGTTCTGGGATGGTCTGAGCCATTATCTCTGTTAGCACCTCCCTTGACCTAATTCTTTTTTTTTCTTTTTCCCTGGAATTTTATCAGCATTTATCAACGGAATTCTTTTATTTTATTCTCTATGCATGTTTCATATTTTTCATCTCTGATTTATCTCTTGGTGTTTTTCTCTTTAATCTTCCAATTCAGTAATTATTATTCATTGATTTCTTCTGATTAATCTTTTAGTCGCATTGTTAAAACTTCAGTTTCTGTAAATTTTACTATTCTTAAAGTTTCCTCTTTAGTTTGTTTTCAGACTTACCTACTCTTTTATATGTTGCCTAGTTGTTACTCCTATGGTCTGTCAGATATTTTTGTGCCTGCAACATTTATGCAAACTCTACCATTTATTGCTTTACCTGACTAGTTCAAGTCATGTGTTCCTTCATGTTGTTTACCTGCAGACATAGTGCCCACTACTAATCCTTATTGCCTTGTCAGGCCCTTACATCCCATGTTATTCATTGCCCTGAGTTTTAATTTCCTCTTCATTTATTTTCCAATGATTCCCCTTTTTTGGGGAGTTCAAGTATATATTTCAGGGTTTGTTGCTTTTGTTGTTATATTTTCTTTCTAAATTTATATGTTGAAATTGAGAAGGATTTCTCACATCTGCTCAGTCTGTCATAGCAACAAAAAGTATTCTGACATTGATTTGTTTTCCATACACTAAAGAAGAAACAAAAAGCAGTTTCAGAATCTCTCTGGTAATTTAATGAAACGAAATTATTTGCAATAAGGCACTGTTTAAGATGACCTTACCTTGTCACTTTGCAGGGAGGAGATGGATGCTACCCAGAGAAGATGGAGAGAGAATCCATTACACCTCACTTCCCATTAATATGCCCTCAGTTGTTACTGGTACAATCTTACTTGCAAGAGGAGGTTAAAATATATCTGTCAATATCAAACAGATTTGCAGTTAGAATGCAGATATGCTATTTTGGTATATAAAATAATTTCTTTTTATTATATAACCAAGGTCTTTGGTAAATAAAAAGCGAATGCAAATAAGCCCAGTTGCTGGAATCTCTAATAACTTGAAAATATATTTCTCATGGAGAATTGCTTCAGCATCTTTTCATATTTCAGCACTTTATCTCATCCTCCTCTCCATCCTCCTCAGTCAACACAAAAGTGGCCCTATGCAAAGCTGCTTCATCGCCACAGAACCTTGTCTTCCCAGTCTCACAATGGCAGCTGATCAAGACAAAGCAGGCAACCACAGAATGTGATGAATGAAGGTGCCAATTGCAGGGCCACTGGGTGCTTAATGGGACTCCACTGAGATTCTCCCCTGGCATTACGTTGTCTGAAGCTGAGAAGTATGGCCATCACAGATGGGCAGAGAACTCTCTAAGGTATAGAAACCCAAGGAAGGGGGCCAGTGGAAGGTTTTCTTCCACATGATATCAAGTGGTCATTATTACTCTCCCCTTCAAAAAAGAGAAAGAGTAAATAAGTTAGACCATCATGGTCCTGAGAGTTCCTTCTACCACTTAGTCATATGTGTGCAGCAAGTTAATACAGTACTAAGGTTTTGAATTATAGAGGGTTTCCCTTCTCATTTTCTATTCTGACGAAGTGTTATGTATTCTTTGTAACAGTCAATTATCTCTTTTCTAATATTCTAAAACTGCCATACTAAGATGAAATAAAGCTATTAGCACACACAAGGAACAGAAGATAACTGTTCCAAAATTATTTTCTTTGTATTGACACCGACCAGTTACAGATCTACTGCGGATCTGCTGACATTCAATAAAAATATTAACAAATATGGTTTAGCACTCTTTATAAAATACTAAATTAAGAAAACCACCAACACAAATGCCTTGGAAAGTAAAATGACAGTATTTTTGTTTTGCTTCATATTAACTGTTACCTAAAGAATTAAGTAATCTTTTTTAAAAATTTCAACTTTTATTTTAGATACAAAGAGTACATGTGCAGGTTTATTACATGAATATATTGTATAATGCCAGGATTTGTACCCAATAGGCAGTTTCTCAACCCACTCTCCCATCCCTCCTTCCTGCCTCTAGTTGTCTGCAGTGTCCATTGTTGCACTGAGCACATGCCTATGTGTGCTCAGTGTTTGGCTCACTTGGAAGTGAGAATATGTGGTATTTGCTTTTCTGTTCCTGCATTAGTTTGCTCAGGATAATGACCTCCAGCTGCATCTATATTGCTGCAAAGGGTACAATTTTGTTATTTTTTTGTTGTTCTTTTTTTTTTTTTTGAGACGGAGTCTCGCTCTGTCACCCAGGCTGGAGTGCAGTGGCATGATTTTGGCTCACTGCAAGCTGTGCCTCCCAGGTTCATGCCATTCTCCTGCCTCAGCCTCCCGAATAGCTGGGACTACAGGTGCCCACCACCATGCATGGCTAATTTTTTTTGTATTTTTAGTAGAGACAGGGTTTCACTGTGTTAGCCAGGGTGGTCCCGATCTCCTGACCTCGTGATCTGCCCACCTCGGCCTCCCAAAGTGCTAGGATTACAGGCGTGAGCCACCTGCGCCCAGCCAATTTTGTTCTTTTTTATGGCTGTGTAGTATTCCCCAGTATATATGTGCCACATTATCTTTATCCAATCTACCCATTTATGTGCACCTAAGTTGATTCCATATCTTTGCTATTGTGAATAGTACAACATATGATTGTGTTCTTTTGGTAGAATGACTTATTTTCCTTTGAGTATATACCCAGTAATAGGATCACTGGGTCAAATTGTAGCTCTGCTTTAAGTTCTTTGGAAATCTCCAGATTGCTTTCCGCAGTGGCTGCGCTAATTTACATTCCCACCAACAGTGTATAAGCATTCTCTTTTCTCTGTAGCCTCCCAAAATATGATTTTTTCTTTTTTACTTTTTAATAATAGCCATTCTGACTGGTATGAGATGGCATCTCATTGTGTTTTTGATTTGCATTTCTGTGATGATTAGTGATGTGAAGCATTTTTTCATATGTTGGTTGGCCATTTGTATGCCTTCTTTTGAAAAGTGTCTGTTCATGTTCCTTGTCGTTTTTTTTTTTTATTACACTTTTAACTTCTGGGATACATGTGCAGAATGTGCAGGTTTGTTACATAGGTATACACGTGCCATGGTGGTTTGCTGCACCCATCAACCCATCATCTACATTAGATATTTCTCCTAATGCTATCCCTCCCCTAGACCCCCACCCAGTGACAGGCCCCAGTGTGTGATGTTCCCCTCCCTGTGTCCATGTGTTCTCATTGTTCAACTCCCATTTATGAGTGAGAACATGTGGTGTTTGGTTTTCTGTTCTTCTGTTAGTTTGCTAAGAATGATGGTTTCCAGCTTCATCCAAGTCCCTGCAAAGGACATGAACTCATCCTTTTTCATTGTTGCACAGTATTCCACAGTGTATATGTGCCACATTTTCTTTATCCAGTCTATGATTGATGGGCATTTGGGTTGGTTCCAAGTCTTTACTATTGTGAATAGTGCTGCAATAAACATACTTGTGCATGTGTCTTTATAAAATGATTTATAATCCTTTGGGTATATGCCCAGTAATGGGATCACTGGGTCAAATGGTATTTCTGGTTCTAGATCCTTGAGGAATCACCACACTGTCTTCCATAATGGTTGAACTAATTTATACTCCCACCAACAGTGTAAAAGTGGTCCTATTTCTCCACATCCTCTCCAGCATCTGTTGTTTCCTGACTTTTTAGTGATTACCATTCTAACTGACATGAGATGGTATCTCATTGTGGTTTTGATTTGCATTTCTCTGATGACCAGTGATGATGAGATTTTCTCATGTGTTTGTTGGCCACATAAATGTCTTTTTTTAAGAAGTATCTGTTCATATCCTTTGACCAGTTTTTGATGGGGTTGTTTTTTTCCTTGTAAATCTGTTTATGTTCTTTGTAGATTCTGGATATCAGCCCTTTGTCACATGGATAGGTTGCAAAAATTTTCTCCCATTCTGTAGGTTGCTTATTCACTCTGATGATAGTTTCTTTGCTGTGCAGAAGCTCTTTAGTTTAATTAGATCCCATTTGTGAATTTTGGCTTTTGTTGCCATTGCTTTCGGTGTTTTAGTCATGAAGACTTTGCCCATGCCTATGTCCTGAATGGTATTGCCTAGGTTTTCCTCTAGGGTTTTTGTGGTATTAGGTCTTATGTTTATGTCTTTAATCCATCTTGAATTAATTTGTGTATAAGGTGTAAGGAAGGGGTCCAGTTTCAGTTTTCTGCATATGGCTAGCCAGTTTTCCCAGCACCATTTATTAAATAGGGAATCCTTTCCCCATTGCTTCTTTTTGTCAAGTTTGTCAAAGATCATAATTCATCACATAAACAGAACCAATGACAAAAACCACGATTATCTCAATAGATGCAGAAAAGGCCTTCGATAAAATTCAACAGCCCTTCATGCTAAAAACTCTCAATAAACTAGGTATTGATGGAACGTATCTCAAAATAATAAGAGCTATTTATGACAAACCCACAGCCAATATCATACTGAATGGGCAAACCTGGAAGCATTCCCTTTGAAAACTAGCAGAAGACAAGGATGCCCTCTCTCACCACTCCTATTCAACATAGTATTGGAAGTTCTGGCCACGGCAATCAGGCAAAAGAAAGAAATAAAGCATATTCAAATAGGAAGAGAGGAAGTCATATTGCCTCTGTTTGTAGATGACATGATTGTATATTTAGAAAACCCCATCATCTCAGCCCAAAATCTCCTTAAGCTGATAAGCAACTTCAGCAAAGTCTCAGGATACAAAATCAATGTGCAAAAATCACAAGCATTCCTATACACAAATAATAGACAAACAGAGAGCCAAATCATGAGCAAACTCCCATTCACAATTGCTACAAAGAGGATAAAATACCTAGGAATACAACTTACAAGGGATATGAAGGACGTCTTCAAGGAGAACTACAAACCACTGCTCAAGGAAATAAGAGAAGACACAAACAAATGGAAAAACATTCCATGCTCATGGATAGGAAGAATCAATGTCATGACAATGGCCATACTGCCCAAAGTGATTTATAGATTCAATGCTATCCCCATCAAGCTACCATTGACTTTCTTCACAGAATTAAAAAAAAAATACCTTACATTTTATATGAAACCAAAAAAGAGCTCGTATAGCCAAGACAATACTAAGCAAAAAGAACAAAGCTGGAAGCATCATGCTACCTGACTTCAAACTATACTACAAGGCTACAGTAACCAAAACAGCATGGTACTGGTACCAAAACAGATATACAGACCAATGGAACAGAACAGAGGCTTCAGAAATAACGCCATACATCTTTGCCTGTTTTTAATGAGGTTATTTTTTGCTTATTGATTTAAGTTCCCTATAGATTCTGGATATTAGGCCTTTGTTGGATGCATAGTTTGCCAATAACTTCTCCCATGTTATTTTGTTTATTCTGTTGATCATTTATTTTGCTGTGCAGAAGCTGTTTAGTTTGATTAGGTCCTATTTGTCTATTTCTGATTTTGTTACAATTGCTTTTGGGGACTTAGACAAAAATTATTTGCCAAGACCAATGTCAGAAAGAGTATTTTCTAATTTGTCTTCTAGAAATTTTCTTTTCCTTTTTCTTTTTTTTTTTTGATTTGCCACTTCAAGTCTGAGTTTTCTAGGATTTTTATAGTTTGAAGTCTTACATTTAAATCTTTGATCCATTTTGAGGTAATTTTTGTATATGGTGAAATGTAGGGGTCCATTGTCAATCTTCTGCCTATAACTAACCAGTTATCCTAGCACCATTTATTGAGTAGGGAGTCCTTTCCTCATTACTTGTTTTTGTTGGCTTTGTCAAAGGTCATATGGTTATAGGTGTGCAGCTTTATTTCTGAATTTTCTATTCTGTTCCATTGGTCTATGTGTCTGTTTTTGTACTAGTATCATGCTGTTTTGGTTAATGTAGACTTATAGTATAGTTTGAAGCTGGGTAGTATGATATCTCCAGCTTTGTTCTTTTTGCTTAGGATTGCTTTGGGCTCTTTTTTGGTTCCATATGAATTTTAGAATAGTTGTTCCTAATTATGTGAAGAATGGCCTTGGTAGTTTGATAGGAATAGCATTAAATCTGTAATAGCATTAAATAATACTGCTTTGGGCAGTATGGCCATTTTAAAAATATTGATTTGTCCAATCCATGAGCACAGAATGTTTTTCCATTTATTTGTGTTGTCTATGATTTCTTTCAGCATGTTTTGTAGTTCTCCTTGTTGAGATCTTTCACCTCATTCATTAGCTGTATTCTTAGGTATTCCATTTTCTTTGTGATTATTGTAAGTAGGATTGTGTTCTTGATTTCACTTACAGCCTGGACATTGTTGTTGTATAGAAATGCTACTGATTTTTGTACATTAATTTTGTACCCTGAAATCTTACTAAAATCAATTATCAGTTTTAGGACACTTTTGGCTGAGTCTTGAGGATTTTCTAGGTATAGAATCATGTCATCACCACAAACGAGGTAGTTTGACTTCTTCTTTTCCTATTTGGATGCCATTTATTTCTCTTGCCCTATTGCTCTGGCTAGGACTTCCAATACTATGTTGAATAGAAGTTGTCAGAGTGGGCATTCTTGTCTTGTCCCAGTTCTCAAGTGGAATCGTTGGAGCTTTTGCCCATTCAGTATGATGTTGGCTGTGGGTTTGTCATAGATGGCTCTTATTATTTTGAGGTATGTTCTTTCAATGTCTTTTCTGTTACTGTTTTTTTTTTTTTTTACATCAGGAATCAATGTTGCATTTTAGCAAAAGCTTTTTCTGCATCTATTGAGATGATCATATGGTTTTTGCTTTTAATTATGTTTATGTAGTGAATCACATTTATTGAATCATGTATGTTGAACTTGCCTTGCATCCCATCAATAAAGCCTACTTGAACATGATATATTAACTGTTTGGTGTGCTGCTAAATTTGGTTTCCTACTATTTTGTTGAGGACTTTTGCATCTATGTTCATCAATAATATACGCTGTAGTTTTGTTTGTTTGTTTTTTTGTTTTTTTTTGGTTGGATCTCTGCCTGGTTTTGGTGTCAGGATAATAGTAGCCTCACAGAATGAGTTGGGAAGGAGTCCTCCACCTCAATTTTTTGGAATAGTTTTAGTAAGATTGGTATCAGTTTTTCTTTGTACTTTTAGTAGAATTTGGCTGTGAATCCATCTGGTGCAGGGGTCTTTTTGGTTGGTAGATTCTTTATTACCAGTTCAGTTTCAGAAGTTGATGACGGTCTATTTAGGGTTTCAATCTCTTCCTGATTCAATCTTGGGAGATTGTGTGCCTCTAGGAATTTGTCCATTTCCTCCAGATATTCTAATTTGTGTGCATATTATTGTTCACAGTAGTCTCTGAGGACCTTTTGTATTTCTGTGAGGTCAGTTGTAATACTGCTTTTGTCATTTCTGATTGTGTTTATTTGTATCTTCTCTGTTTTCTTTGTTAATCTAGCTAGGGGTTTATCAATCTTATTTTTTTTTTTTTTTTTTGGAGAACCAACTCTTGGTTTCATTAATCTTTTGTATGAATTTTGGCATCTCAATTTCATTAAGCTCTTCTCTAATTATAGTTATTTCTTTTCTTCTGCTAGTTTTGAGGTTGGTTTGTTCTCTTTTTTCTACCTCCTTTAGGTGCAAAGTTAGATTGCTAATTTGATATCTTTCTAACTTCTTGATGAAGGCACTTAGGGTTATAAACTTTCCTTATAGCACTGCTTTGGCTGCATCCCAGAGATTTTGGTAAGTTGCATCCCCATTTTCATTAATCTCAAATAATTTTTTTTATTTCTGCCTTAAATTTGATGTTCACCCAGGAATTATTCAGGAGTAAATTAATTTCCATGTATTTTTGTAGTTTTGAGGGATCTTGATATTGATATCTGTTTTTATTGCGCTGTGATCCAAGAATGTGCTTGGTATAATTTTGAGTTTTCTGAATGTATTGAGACTTGCTTTATGACCAAGCATGTGGTTGATCTTAGAATATTTTCCATGTGCAAATGAGAATAATATATATTCTGTGGTTGTTGGGTGTTCTGTAAATGTCTGTTAGATCCAATTGATCAAGTGTCAAGTTTAAGTACAGTATTTGTTAGTTCTCTGCCTCAGTGATCTAATGCGGTCAGTGGGGTGTTGAAGTCTCCCACTATTATTGTGTGGCTTTTCTAAGTCTTTTTGTATGCCAGGAAAAACTTGTTTTATCAATCTGGGTGCTTTAATGTTGGGTGTGTACATATTTCAGTTAATTAAGGCTTCTTGTTGGATTGTAGCCTTTATCATTATGTAATGCCCTTCATTGTCCTTCTTAATTTTTATTGGCTTAAAGTCTGTTTTATCTGATACAAGGGTAGTAACTCTTGCTCTTTTTTGTTTTCCATTTGCATGGTAGATTTTTTTTCCATCCTTTAAATTTGAGCCTGTGGGTGTTATTACATGTGAAATGGGTTTCTTGAAGATAACAGATCATTGGATCTTGTCTTTTTATCCAACTTGCCATTCTGTGTCTTTTAAGTGGGGAGTTTAGCCCATTTACATTCTAGGTTAATACTAGTGTGTGATTTTGATACTATCATCATCTGGTTGTTATGTAGACTTGATCGTGTAGTTACTTTATAGTGCCTGTGAGCTATGTGCTTAAATGTGTTTTCTGGGGTAGCAGGTGTTATTCTTTCAATTCCATGTTTAGCACTCCCTTAAGGATGTCTTGCAAGGCTGTTCTAGCTGAAAAATATTCCATCAGCATTTGCTTGTCTGAGAAGGATTTTTATGTCTCCTTCACTTATGAAGCTTAGTTTGGCAGGATATGAAATTCTTGGTTGGAATTTCTTTTCTTTAACGATGCTGAAAATAGGCCCCCAATCTCCTCCAGCTTGTAAAGTTTCTGCTGATAGGTCTGCTGCTAAACCAACGGGGTTCCTTCTGTAAGTCCTGCCCCTTTTCCCTAGCTGATTTTAAGGCTTCTTTGTTTTGTTTTGTTTTGTTTTTTGAGATGGAGTCTTGCTCTGTTGCCCAGGCTGGAGTGCAGTGGCGCAATCTCAGCTCACTGCAAGCTCCGCCTCCCGGGTTCACGCCATTCTCCTGCCTCAGCCTCTCCGAGTAGCTGGGACTACAGGTGCCCGCGACCACGCCTGGCTAATTTTTTGTATTTTTAGTAGAGACGGGGTTTCACCATGGTCTCGATCTCCTGACCTCGTGATCCACCCGCCTCGGCCTCCCAAAGTGCTAGGATTACAAGCGTGAGCCACCGTGCCCGGCCTTGTTTTGTTTTTTGATATTGACTTTGCTGAATCTGATGATGATGTGCCTTGAGAATAGTCATTTATATAGAATCTGACTGAGGTTCTTTGTAGTTTCTGCATGTTAATTTCAACCTCTCTGGTGAGATTAGGGAAATTTTTGTAGACTATTTCCTCAAATATATTCTCTAAGTTGTTTATTCTGTCTCAGTAAAGCCAATGAGCCATGGGTTTGGTCTGTTTACATAATCCCATATTTCTGAGGTTTTTTCATTTTTCTCAATTATTTTATCCTAATTTTTGTCTAAATTTATTAGAACCAGTCTTCAAACCCTGAGATTATTTTCTGAGATTGGTCTATTTTGTTGTTAATATTTCTGATTGTACTAAAAAAATTCTTGCAGTGAATTTTTCAGCTCAAGTTCAGTTTGGGTCATTCTTAAAATGGCTATTTTGTCTTTCAGCTCTTGAATTATTTTACTGGATTGTTTGGCTTCCTTGGATTGAGTTTCAACTTTTTCCTGGATCTTAATGAGCTTCCTTGTTACCCAGATTCTGAATTCCGTGTCTGTCATTTCAGACATTTCAAACTAGTTAAGAACCATTGTTGGGGAGATAGTGGACTCCTTTGGTGGTAAGGGGACACTCTGGCTTTTTGAATTGCCAGAGTTCTTGTGCTGATTCTTTTTCAACTTGGAGGGTTGGCGCTCCTTTAACTGTGGTATAAGTTGAGTTTAGTCAGTTGGTTTTGTTTCTGGAAGTTTTCAGAGGACTAAGGCTACATACAAGGTCTTTGTTGTTGAATTCTTGTCCTTAGTTTCACGGGAAGGAAAATTAGCAAAATGTTTTTTGGTGGTGTGGTTTTTGGGCTGTCATTCAGTAGATGGCACTTGAGAGCAAGGAGCACAGACAGGCTCTTCCTAAGCCATGTGACTCCTTTGTGTATCCTCACATTTGAAGCTGTGCTCTGCAGTGGGAGGGGAAAGAGGTGACCCCCTCATCAGACTTGCTCCTGAGCAGTGAGGAGCCACTTCCAATCACTGGCACAGTGCCTGCAATTTTTGTTGTGTTGTTAGGTGTTTCCAGCTGTGTTGCTCCCTTAAGGCTAGGTCCAATAGGGGAATGGGCCACCCTCTTACTGGACCAGTCCTGTGGAAGGAGGCACGCCTAGGACCCATACCAGACTGCAAAGCCATACAACTCACCAGTCTCAATTTTCTGAGAGGGTAGGCTTCTCCCCACTCAAGTGCTGAGCATACATCTTGGCTTGGCACTTCCAAAATGCAGGCCACAGCCCCAAGTCACCAGGACCTGGTCATGGCTCCCTCCGGAACCTCAGGGTTGGGTTCCAGATGTGTTGTGGGATCCAAAGCCCTCCCAGACAGCTGAAACACACTCAGGTGGAACAAACACTCAGGATGGGCAGTGGAGGCTCCACTGTGTACACACTCTTATGGGGCAGCCAGGCAGGGACCCTCAGAAGGGCTGGTGGGCAGGTGGGCCCACAGGACAGGCGTGACCTAGTCCTGTGAGGAAGCAGGCCCTGCTTTTTCCCCAGCAGTTGGCTGGTGCCAGAGCCTCTCAGAGGGAGACTGAGAGCCCTGGGGGATGGGTGTTTATGGCTGGGTTCCCCCAGAGCAGTCTTGTGCACAAAGGTCCCCAGGTCTGCACCTGCTGGAGCTCCATCTCTATCTAATCTCTGGGAAGATCCCCTGCCAGCTCAAATGTCCATGGGTGGCATGGGGTTGCCTGCAGCTAGGATCTCAGAGGACCAGGGTGAGAGTGAGCAGTCCCCTAGTCCCTTTACTCGCCCCTTCCCCAGGAGCCATTTAGGGCCAGAAACCAGCCCCAGTGTCCAGGTACCCTATGAGAGCTTCCCAGCTTCTCCCTCTTCAGCCTCATCAACTGCATCTTATCTCCATCCACATTCAGCATTTTGTCTCCAAAGATCTGTTCAAATGTTGTTGTTTTAGTCAAAATCCCCATCTTTCGCTGTGAGAACTGCGCTTCCCAGCTGCATCTAGTCAGCCATCTTGAGATTTCTCCCATTTAGTCTTTTAGAGACAAAATTATGCCCTGACTGAGAGTGGAACACCAGGAATTTTTCTTGTGTTTTTCTCTATCCTAAAAGAAGCTTTGAAGTAACTCTTTTCTCCATTCTGGGGAAAACACTAAAATTTGAACATGGGCCACTTACAGATGTTTTAGAGAATATGTGTTATCTTCAAAAATGCAATTTGAATATGTGTTTCAACTAAGCTATAACTCTGCTGCTTGTTTTCAAGATTGTTTTTTCTATGACTCTATACTAAATGTCATCTTCTTGAAATGTGTGCATGTGATTAGCCAAGAAATTTCTTAATAGACATATTTCAGAGGCTGAGTCCTCTACTTGATTATTTATTCAAGCTGGAAGAAAAACTTGAAGAAAACACTGGACTGGGTTTGGCTACATTTAGCATGCATGACTCACAGATCATTCTAGATAGAGTAATAGAATTGTTCACATGCCAAACACTATTCTAGTCTCTGGGTTCAGTGTTTTAGTCTTAAACTTGGTCTCGAGGGGGCTACTTTCCATTGAGAGAGAGAAAAAATAAATAAGTAAACAAATGAACATGCACAGAAAAAGAATATCAAATAGCTCTAAGGTCTATGAAGACAAGCAGACAGATAATGTGATGGCAGAAAGACAGATGGAAGTAATAGGCTATTTAAATTGAATAGTAAGGGAAGGCCTTTTCTGAAGACAGGCTATTGAGCTCAGGCTTAACTGCCAAGAAGCCAACTCTAAAAAGCTCCAGTAGAACATTCCAAGCAAAGGGAACCACAAGTGCACAGGCCCTAAAGCAGAAACAAGCTTAAACTATCGAGGAATAGAAAGAAGACAATGTGGGTAGGGTGTGAAGCAAGGGAGAAGGTGGTAGAGAATCGAGACTGGACAGACAGAGGCAACAAAACCATTGAGGACCTTGTACGTGTTGGTAAGTGCTTGGAACTTGATTTAAGATGTAACAAGAAGTCATCTGGGGATTTTAAGCAAGAGGTTTCCTTGATTGTATTCATACAATCCCATTATAAGAATCTTCCACTAGAATCATGTCTTATGCTTGTATTTTTTCACAGCTTTTACGTTATGTGTTTATTTGTGAGAGTTTTTATAATACATGCTTCTTTTTTTACATAAGCTCCATGAGGGAAAAGACTTTTGTTTACCATTGAATATCCAGAGGCCAACTCAGTGTCTACTAGATACACAGTATGTGCTCAATACATAATAGTTGAATGAATAATTGAATATTAAATGCTTATTTACAATTCTTTTTAAAGTCACAGGATAAGGAAATAATCCCCTCCTTGTAATAACAAGGAATATCTGACCGTTGCACTGAGTGAATCAATTCCAGGCATCATCTCAACTTTCTCAGCATGACTGCATCCACTAAGCCCAGATAAAAATGTGTGGTTACACACTTTCCAATATTTGAAGTCAGTGTACTTGTTTATAATAAAACACAGAAAACCCAAAAGATAAAAAATTCCCAACACAAAAATGAAATACAATAGTATCAAGAGCTCCACAGGCAGGATTCTCATATCTATTGTTTTATATGATA
The DNA here is from genome assembly GCF_009828535.3 of Hylobates moloch. Lineage (NCBI taxonomy): Eukaryota > Metazoa > Chordata > Mammalia > Primates > Hylobatidae > Hylobates > Hylobates moloch. The sequence goes on along the minus strand of NW_026652312.1, from coordinate 648,021 downwards.
GAAGCGCTAAAATGGTTTTTGTCTGTAAGCTACAGTTTAGTAGATTTGATGGCTAAACTGCATTAGTAAATGAGAGAACTGAAAGGACTTTATGACCATTTTCTTCAAGTAATTCTGTCCTGGATAGAAACATTACAGTCTAAAATTTTGAAACAATAAACTTACAGTGGCTTTGTCCAAAGAAAGACTCTTTCTATTTGAAAGGTATTCAGAATCATTTCAGCAAATCAAATCTGGGTATGTCTTCCTAGAAAGTGAGCATTTATAGTAACTATTTCCATGGCCACTGCCCGGCCTCTCTCCTCAAATGGCTCCAAACTGACTCTATGCAAACCTCTAATCTCCTTGTGTGTATGACTGTGTGTTTCAGGGTTGGAATGGTACATACGTTTTCAGTTCTTTATTTTTTAAGTACCACCAACTCATATTTGAAATTTCCCAGGGTAACCACTAAAAACAAATAACAAGTCATAAGCATATGCACTGAGCATTTACCTTTTGTGATTTCAGGGAGGTAGGGAGAATTCTAATCACTAAGAATGTATATCCAGTAGTTGAAGTTCTCTTAATAGAATCATAGCTTTCCATTTGTCCACTAGGGTCAAAACAAATTCTAGTGGAAAAGTTGATATAATTTCATATATTCACACATTCTTTCTGAGGTGTCAATAATAGCCTGATATGATGATATCAGAGCCTTCCCTACAAGGAAGTTAGGTTATAGAGGAAAAGATATACAGTCTTTGAAAGGGCGCTTGCCTGGGATAGAAGAGAGTTTGAAGGCAGGCAAAATAAAATCTTCCTCACAATTTTCCTGGGACTATCTCTGCTTAGAAGTTACATTTCTTCCTAGAAATAACAGCGTGATGCCTGAGTTACTCAGGAAAAGCGATAAAATAATAAAAATTCTAAGAAAGAAAGAAAAAATGTAACGATTGGTTTAGGACACAAGATCATTGGATTATTTAATTACTTCATATTACAGGGAAAACGTGAAACAAGGATTTTCCTTTGGATACTATTACAAGGTTATTCACTAAATAATGAAAAACCATCCTGTTTCTGCTGTGGGCCAGACACTGCTTGGTGCAGGCGATACAAAAATAATTAAGACAGAGACCCTGCTCTCAAGTTGTATACCCTCCAGTGGAGAGACAGAGGGTATATTAACAATTGCAATACAATTAGGCTCCTCAAGGGCAGAAATTGTTGATATGTTTTATTTAGTTCCCCATCCCCACTGCCTAAAACACTGGCAGACATGCAATATGTACTCAGTAAACATGTGTGGAATGTTAAATTAATATTATAATTGCTGTAATGGAGATAAGTTCAAAGGGCTGCATAAACTTCTTAACAGCTACACATAGAAGATGGTATTTGTATTAAGACTTGCAACATTAATTGGAAATTGCGAAGTTGGCAGGACATAAATAGAGAGAGAGGACACAGGAGTGTGGAGATAGCATAGTGTATTCTGAAATATAGGTAGTTTAGTAGAAATGAAGCATTAAATTCAGAAGAATAAGTGGCAAGACATGAAACTGAAAAGGTAGGAAGAAACCATATAGAGGAGTGAGGACCATAAAATTACTGAAAAAGACTTGAAGCTGAATCTGCACATAATAGAAAACATGTGAAAACTTTAATCAAAAAACAATATATGATAGTTAACATCTATTAAACACGGCAGTCAGGCAAGAAAAGGCCTAGTCTAGAAAAAAACTAAAAACCCAAGTAGAATGACTTCAAACTTTAATGTAAACAATATCACATTTAAAAAATTGGCTTTAGGTAATCATTAAGAAAATATTCAGCCATCTATATATTCTTTTTAATTTATTAACTTTTTTACAATACTTTAGAATAACTTCGTTTGACATAATATTGAAAACAAATAATTTTTAAAAGTCATCGGCCGGGTGCGGTGGCTCACGCTTGTAATCCCAGCACTTTGGGAGGCCAAGGCGGGTGGATCACGAGGTCAGGTGATCGAGACCACGGTGAAACCCTGTCTCTACTAAAAATACAAAAAATTAGCCGGGCGTGGTGGCAGACGCCTGTAGTCCCAGCTACTTGGAGAGGCTGAGGCAGGAGAATGGCGTGAACCCGGGAGACGGAGCTTGCAGTGAGCCGAGATTGCGCCACTGCACTCCAGCCTGGGCGACAGAGCGAGACTCCGTCTCAAAAAAAAAAAAAAAAAAAGTCATCAATTTGCTTTTCTTCAACTAGACTGGTGATTTGTAATTGAAGGTATATATCAGAATCTCCTGAGAAGTCTTGGTTTGGTTTGTTCATTTAAAATACACACACCTGGCTGGACATGGGCTCATGCCTGTAATCCCAGCACTTTGGGAAGCTGACAGGGGGCAGATCACCTGAGGTCAGGAGTTCGAGACCAGCCTAGACAACATACTGAAACCCCACCTCTACTAAAAATACAAAAATTGGCTGGGTGTGGTGGCAGGCGCCTGTAATCCCAGCTACTTGGGAAGCTGAGGCAGGAGAATTGCTTGAACCTGGGAGATGGAGGCTGCAGTGAACCAAGATCGTGCCATTGCACTCCAGCCTGGGTGACAAGAGCAAAACTCCATCTCAACAAAACAAGCAAACTATACATACCCACATGCACTAAGATTTCTGAAGACAGGTTCCGGGCATGACTTTTTTAAACTTTTCATTTTGACAAAATCTCAAACTTACAAGAAAGCTGCATGAATGAATATTACAAAGAACGGCCAGGTTAATTTTATTCAGAGTTGTGGTTATCTATTGCTGCATAATAAACACCCAAAACTTAGTGACTTAAAATAACAACAGTTATTTCTCTTTTTTTAAATTTTATTTTATTATTTTTATACTTTAAGTTTTAGGGTACATGTGCACAATGTGAAGGTTCGTTACATATGTATCCATGTGCCATGTTGGTGTGCTGCACCCATTAACTCGTCATTTAGCATTAGGTATATCTCCTAATGCTATCTCTCCCCCCTCCCCCCACCCCACAACAGTCCCCAGAGTGTGATGTTCCTCTTCCTGTGTCCATGTGTTCTCATTGTTCAATTCCCACCTATGAGTGAGAACATGTGGTGTTTGGTTTTTTGTCCTTGCAATAGTTTGCTGAGAATGATGGTTTCCAGCTTCATCCATGCCCCTACAAAGGACATGAACTCATCATTTTTTATGGCTGCATACTATTCCATGGTGTATATGTGCCACATTTTCTTAATCCAGTCTATCGTTGTTGGGCATTTGGGTTGGTTCCAAGTCTTTGCTATTGTGAATAGTACCACAATAAACATACGTGTGCATGTGTCTTTATAGCAGCATGATTTATAAATTTTTGGGTATATACCCAGTAATGGGATTGCTAGGTCAAATGGTATTTCTAGTTCTAGATCCCTGAGGAATCGCCACACTGACTTCCACAATGGTTGAACTAGTTTACAGTCCCACCAACAGTGTAAAAGTGTTCCTATTTCTCCACATCCTCTCCAGCACCTGTTGTTTTCTGACTTTTTAATGATGGCCATTCTAACTGGTGTGAGATGGTATCTCATTGTGGTTTTGATTTGCATTTCTCTCATGGCCAGTGATGATGACCATTTTTGCATATGTTTTTTGGCTCCATAAATGTCTTCTTTTCAGAGGTGTCTGTTCATATCCTTCGCCCAATTTTTGATAGGGTTATTTGTTTTTTCTCGTAAATTTGTTGGAGTTCACTGTAGATTCTGGATATTAGCGCTTTGTCAGATGAGTAGGTTCCGAAAACTTTCTCCCATTTTGTAGGTTGCCTGTTCACTCTGAGGGTAGTTTCTTTTGCTGTGCAGAAGCTCTTTAGTTTAATTAGATCCCATTTGTCAATTTTGGCTTTTGTTGCCATTGCTTTTGGTGTTTTAGACATGAAGTCCTTGCCCATGCCTATGTCCTGAATGGATTGCCTAGGTTTTCTTCTAGGGTTTTTATGGTTTTATGTCTCACATGTAAGTCTGTAACCCATCTTGAATTAATTTTTGTATAAGTTGTAAGGAAGGGATCCAGTTGCAGCTTTCTACATATGGCTAGCCAGTTTTCCCAGCACCATTTATTAAATAGGGAATCCTTTCCCCATTGCTTGTTTTTGTCAGGTTTGTCAAAGATCAGATGGTTGTAGATATGCGGCATTATTTCTGAGGGCTCTGTTCTGTTCCATTGATCTATATCTATGTTTTGATACCAGTACCATGCTGTTTTGGTTACTGTAGCCTTGTAGTGTAGTTTGAAGTCGGGTAGCATGATGCCTCCAGCTTTGTTCTTTTGGCTTAGGATTGACTTGGCGATGCAGGCTCTTTTTTGGTTCCATATGAACTTTAAAGTAGTTTTTTCCAATTCTGTGAAGAAAGTCATTGGTAGCTTGATGGGGATAGCATTGAATCTATAAATTACCTTGGGCAGTATGGCCATTTTCACGATATTGATTCTTCCAACCCATGAGCATGGAATGTTCTTCCATTTGTTTGTATCCTCTTTTATTTCATTGAGCAGTGGTTTGTAGTTCTCCTTGAAGAGGTCCTTCACATCCTTTGTAAGTTGGATTCCTAGGTATTTTATTCTCCTTGAAGCAACTGTGAATGGGAATTCATTCATGATTTGACTCTCTGTTTGTCTGTTATTGGTGTATAAGAATGCTTGTGATTTTTGTACATTGATTTTGTATCCTGAGACTTTGCTGAAGTTGCTTATCAGCTTAAGGAGATTTTGGGCTGAGACAATGGGGTTTTCTAGATATACAACCATGTCATCTGCAAACAGGACAATTTGACTTCCTCTTTTCCTAATTGAATACCCTTTATTTCCTTCTCCTGCCTGATTGCCCTGGCCAGAACTTCCAACACTATGTTGAATAGGAGTGGTGAGAGAGGGCATCCCTGTCTTGTGCCAGTTTTCAAAGGGAATGCTTTCAGTTTTTGCCCATCCAGTATGATATTGGCTGTGGGTTTGTCATGGATAGCTCTTATTATTTTGAGATATGTCCCATCGATACCTAATGTATTGAGAGTTTTTAGCATGAAGGGTTGTTGAATTTTGTCAAAGGCCTTTTCTGTGTCTATTGAGATAATCATGTGGTTTTTGTCTTTGGTTCTGTGTATATGCTGGATTATATTTATTGATTTGCATATGCATCCCAGGGATGAAGCTCACTTGATCATGGTGGATAAGCTTTTTGATGTGCTGCTGGATTCGGTTTGCCAGTATTTTATTGAGGATTTTTGTGTTAATGTTCATCAAGGATATTGGTCTGAAATTCTCTTTTTTGGTTATGTCTCTCCCAGGCTTTGGTATCAGGATGATGCTGGCCTCATAAAATGAGTTAGGGAGGATTCCTTCTTTTTCTATTCATTGGAACAGTTTCAGAAGGAATGGTACCAGCTCCTCCTTGTACCTCTGGTAGAATTCGGCTGTGAATCCATCTGGTCCTGGACTTTTTTTGGTTGGTAAGCTACTGATTATTGCCACAATTTCAGAGCCTGTTATTGGTCTATTCAGAGATTAAACTCCTTCCGGGTTTACTCTTGGGAGGAGTCGAGGAATTTATCCATTTCCTGGTTTACTCTTGGGAGGTGTCGAGGAATTTATCCATTTCTTCTAGATTTTCTAGTTTATTTGCATAGAGGTGTTTGTAGTATTCTCTGATGGTTGTTTGTATTTCTGTGGGATCGGTGGTGATATCCCCTTTATCATTTTTTATTGCATCTATTTGATTCTTCCTCTTTTTTTCTTTATTAGTCTTGCTAACGGTCTATCAATTTTGTTGATCTTTACAAAAAACCAGTTCCTGGATTCATTAATTTTTTGAAGGGTTTTTTGTGTCTCTATTTCCTTCAGTTCTGCTCTGATTTCAGTTATTTCTAGCCTTCTGCTAGCTTTTGAATGTGTTTGCTCTTGCTTTTCTAGTTCTTTTAATTGTGATGTTAGGGTGTCAATTTTGGATCTCTCCTGCTTTCTCTTGTGGGCATTTAGTGCTATAAATTTCCCTCTACACACTGCTTTGAATGTGTCCCAGAGATTCTGGTATGTTGTGTCTTTGTTCTCGTTGGTTTCAAAGAACATCTTTATTTCTGCCTTCATTTCATTATGTACCCAGTAGTCATTCAGGAGCAGGTTGTTCAGTTTCCATGCAGTTGAGTGGTTTTGAGTGAGTTTCTTAATCCTGAGTTCTAGTTTGATTGCACTGTGGTCTGAGAGACAGTTTGTTATAATTTCTGTTCTTTTACATTTGCTGAGGAGTGCTTTACTTCCAACTATGTGGTCAATTTTGGAATAGGTGTGGTGTGGTGCTGAAAAAAACGTATATTCTGTTGATTTGGGGTGGAGAGTTCTGTAGATGTCTATTAGGTCTGCTTGGTGCAGAGCTGAGTTCAATTCCTGGATATCCTTGTTAACTTTCTGTCTCGTTGATCTGTCTAATGTTGGCAGTGGGGTGTTAAAATCTCCCATTATTATTGTGTGGGAGTCTAAGTCTCTTTGTAGGTCTCTAAGGACTTTCTTTATGAATCTGGATGCTCTGTATTGGGTGCATATATATTTAGGATAGTTAGCTCTTCTTGCTGAATTGATCCCTTTACCAGTATGTAATGGCCTTCTTTGTCTCTTTTGATCTTTGTTGGTTTAAAGTCTGTTTTATCAGAGACTAGGATTGCAACCCCTGCCTTTTTTTGTTTTCCATTTGCTTGGTAGATCTTCCTTCATCCCTTTATTTTGAGCCTATGTGTGTCTCTGCATGTGAGACGGGTTTCCTGAATACAGCACGCTGATGGTTCTTGACTCTTTATCCAATTTGCCAGTCTGTGTCTTTTAATTGGAGCACTTAGCCCATTTACATTTAAAGTCAGTATTGTTATGTGTGAATTTGGTCCTGTCATTATGATGTTAGCTGGTTATTTTGCTCATTAGTTGATGCAGTTTCTTCCTAGCCTTGATGGTCTTTACATTTTGGCATGTTTTTGCAGTAGCTGGTACCGGTTGTTCCTTTCTATGTTTAGTGCTTCCTTCAGGAGTTCTTTTAGGGCAGGCCTGGTGGTGACAAAATCTCTCAGCATTTGCTTGTCTGTGAAGTATTTTATTTCTCCTTCACTTATGAAGCTTAGTTTGGCTGGATATGAAATTCCAGGTTGAAAATTCTTTTCTTTAAGAATGTTGAATATTGGCCCCCACTCTCTTCTGGCTTGTGGAGTTTCTGCCGAGAGATCTGCTGTTAGTCTGATGGGCTTCCCTTTGTGGGTAACCCCACCTTTCTCTCTGGCTGCCCTTAACATTTTTTCCTTCATTTCAACTTTGGTCAATCTGACAATTATGTGTCTTAGAGTTGCTCTTCTCGAGGATTATCTTTGTGGAGTTCTCTGTATTTCCTGAATCTGAATGTTGGCCTGCCTTGCTAGATTGGGGAAGTTCTCCTGGGTAATATCCTGCAGAGTGTTTTCCAACTTGGTGCCATTCTCCCTTCACTTTCAGGTACACCAATCAGACGTAGATTTGGTCTTTTCACATAGTCCCATATTTCTTGGAGGCTTTGTTCATTTCTTTTTATTCTTTTTTCTCTAAACCTCCCGTCTCGCTTAATTTCATTCACTTTGTCTTCCATCACTGATACCCTTTCTTCCAGTTGATCGCATTGGCTCCTGAGGCTTCTGCATTCTTCACGTAATTTTCAAGCCTTGGCTTTCAGCTCCATCAGCTCCTTTAAGGACTTCTCTGCATTGGTTATTCTAGGTATCCATTCATCTAATTTTTTTTCACAGTTTTTAACTTCTTTGCCATTGGTTTGAATTTCCTCCTGTAGCTCGGAGTAGTTTGATTGTCTGAAGCCTTCTTCTCTCAACTCATCGAAGTCATTCTCCATCCAGCTTTGTTCCATTGCTGGTGAGGAGCTGCGTTCCTTTGGAGGTGGAGAGGCACTCTGCTTTTTAGAGTTTCCAGTTTTTCTGCTTTGTTTTTTCCCCATCTTTGTGGTTTTATCTACTTTTGGTCTTTGATGATGGTGACGTACAGATGGGTTTTTGGTGTGGATGTCCTTTCTGTTTGCTAGTTTTCCTTCTACCAGACAGGACCCTCAGCTGCAGGTCTGTTGGAGTTTGCTAGAGGTCCACTCCAGACCTTGTTTGCCTGGGTATCAGCAGTGGTGGCTGCAGAATAGCGGTGGCTGTAGAACAGCAGATATTGGCGACCCGCAAATGCTGCTGCCTGATCATTCCTCTGGAAGTTTTGTCTCAGAGGAGTACCCGGCTGTGTGAGGTGTCAGTCTGCCCCTACTTGGGGGTACCTCCCAGTTAGGCTGCTTGGGGGTCAGGGACCCACTTGAGGAGGCAATCTGCCCATTCTCAGATCTCCAGCTGCGTGCTGGGAGAACCACTACTCTCTTCAAAGCTGTCAGACAGGGACATTTAAGTCTGCAGAGGTTACTGCTGTCTTTTTGTTTGTCTGTGCCCTGCCCCCAGAGGTGGAGCCTACAGAGGCAGGCAGGCCTCCTTGAGCTGTGGTGGGCTCCAACCAGTTCGAGCTTCCTGGCTGCTTTGTTTACCTAATCAAGCCTGGGCAATGGCAGGCGCCCCTCCCCCAGCCTGGCTGCCGCCTTGCAGTTTGATCTCAGACTGCTGTGCTAGCAATCAGCAAGACTCTGTGGGCGTAGGACCCTCCGAGCCAGGTGCGGGATATAATCTCCTGGTGTGCCGTTTCTTAAGCCTGTTGGAAAAGTGCAGTATTAAGGTGGGAGTGACTTGATTTTCCAGGTGCCATCTGTCACCCCTTTCTTTGACTAGGAAAGGGATCTCCCTGACCCCTTGCACTTCCCGAGTGAGGCAATGCCTCGCCCTGCTTTGGCTCGCGCATGGTGCGCTGCACCCACTGTCCTGCACCCACTATCTGGCACTCCCTAGTGAGATGAACCCGGTACCTCAGACGGAAATGCAGAAATCACCTGTCTTCTGTGTCACTCATGCTGGGAGCTGTAGACTGGAGCTGTTCCTATTCGGCCATCTTGGCTCCACCCTCAAACAACAGTTATTTCTTAGTCACCTATCTGCAACTTGGGCATGTCTCAGAAGGAAGGCTCACCTCTACTTCATGCAGCATCAGCGGGTGTAGTGGCTTAACTGGGGCTTGGAGTATCTAACTCTGAGACAGCTCCTCCTATTGCTAGCAAATTAGTGCTGGTCATCGACTCAGTTCTCCAGTGCCAAGAGCTATGGACCTCAGTTCCTTCCTATGTGGACCTCTCCAAGAAAGTTCCTATAGGGCTGCTTGAGCTTCCTCTGAGCATAGTGGCTGGGTTCCAAGAGTGAGCATGCTAAAGAAGCAGGCAGGAGCTATATTGCCTTTTATTATCAGCCTGGGAAGTCATATACCATAATTTGTGCCACAGACATGCCCACTCACAAGGACAGAATAAATAAACCCCTTATTTAGTAAAAGAACTATGAGATGCAATATATTATTGTCAGCATTTGTACAAAATACAGTGCGCCACACCCAGAGTCACCAATTGTTTATATTTTGCCTCATGTGTTATTTTCCCTATCTATCTCTATATGTATATTGAGTATCTAGATATGGAGAGATATATTTAAATGCGTACTTCCTAGGAAACAAGTAGATTATCTTATATAACCACAGTACAATTACTAAAACCAGCAAATTTAATATTGTTACCTTATTAATATATAATCTATAGTCTGTATATAAGTGTTAACAATTGTCCCCCTGCCCCAGTTCATAAAGGATATTACCAGGCATGTGGATTTTTCAAGTCTCCAAAGGGGCTGCTGGTGGGCATTCTTAGTAAAGAATAATATACATAGACTGAAGACAGGCCTAGGTTCAAATTCCAGCTTTGTCACTCACCAGAGGCATAACCTTTGGCAAATTATTTTAGTTTTGTATGCCTCAAATTCTTCATGAATAAAAATGAGGAGGTTCACACCTGTAGTCCCAGCAGTTTGGGAAGCTAAGGCAGGAGGATCACTTGAGGTGAGGAGTTTGAGACCAGGTTGGGCAACACGGTGAGACCCCCATCTCTACCAAAGACAAAAGTAAAAATTAGCTGGGCATGGTGGCATACGCCTGTAGTCCCAGCTACTCAAGAGGCCAAAGTGGGAGGACTATATGAGCACAGGAGTTCAAGGTTACAGTGAGCTATGATCATACCACTGCACTTTGGCCTGGGGACAGAGCAAGACTCTGTCTCAGGAGGGGAAAAAAAACGAACATTTTTAGCTACATCATAGAATGTTGAAAAATGTGTTATGCACCTGCTTCTCAGCCAACATTCATTTTGTGCTGTTTCACTCTAGAATTACCAAACAACTGAAACAGGAAATTTTCTCCGACCTCTTCATGGGTGGGAACTGGAATGCGGACACTGGAGCTGGCTGGCCGCTTTGGCAGGCTTCACTCACTCAGATCTGCTGTGCTCTACCCATCACAGGAGGAGGAGCACAGCTGAGTGGGCGCAGAAGCTGGGGCAAGTGCTTCTGGGTGCCAGCAGGAGCTCCATGTGGGCCCTGCAGCAGCATCTAGAAGGGTACACCCAAGACCCCCAAAGCCGCAGCAGTAGTGTTACAGGCAGCGCTCTTTTATCTTTGCCATCTGCAGACAGCTTAAGTGTTTAATAGTTCAGTGAACCCTCTGTCTTTTTGCAAGGACAGAGGGTCAGTGTGATGGCCTCTGTATCCTGAGCTCTTATCCAGCATCCAGGAAAAATCAGGTCACACGAACAAATAGAAGGATAGTAAATGTGGGGGACTTTATTGCTGATGGAAGTGGCTCTGAGTGGGAAGGGGAGCTGAAAAGGGGATGGAGCGGGAAGGTATTCTTCCCCTGAAGTCTGGCCATCTCCAGCTGGACTCTTCTACAAAGTCCTGCCATCCAGCTGTCCCTCTGAAGTTAAGTTGCTTCTTTCCGACATTCAGTTCCTTCTTCTCTTCTCCCCTTCTGATATGGTTTGGCTCTGTGTCCCCACCCAAATCTCATCTTGTAGCTCCCATAATTCCCACATGTTGTGGGAGGGACCCAGTGAGAGATAATTGAATTATGGGGGCAGGTCTTTCCTATGCTGTTCTTGTGACAGTGAGTAAGTCTCGCAAGATCTGATGGTTTTAAAAATGGAAGTTTCCCTGCACAAGCTCTCTCTCTCTCTTTACCCACTGCCATCCATGTAAGATGTGACTTGCTCCTCCTTGCCTTCTGCCATGATTGTGAGGCCTCCCCAGCCACAGGAAACTGTAAGTCCATTAAACCTCTTTCTTTTGTAAATTGCCCAGTCTCGAGTATGTCTTTATCAGCAGCATGAAAACAGACTAATACACCTTCTCTGCTCTCTGCCAGTGGAGCCTCGGGTTTTTACAGGTACAGGATAGGGGGTGGGGTGGGCCAAGGGTGGTTTTGGAAGGAAATATTCAAGCAGGAAAATGGGGATGCAAAGTTCTCACTTTGGGCAGTGGTTCCAGGCTTGAGGGTGGGGCCCTCAGCAGGGACGCTACCTTTTCTGCCTAGAATTTCTCTGCCTCCTGTCCCTATCACAAAGGTTGCAGTGCTGGAGGTGGCAGTGTCTGTACAGCTCTTGCTCCTCCTCCATTGTACTTTAACTACATATGAAGCAATCAATATAAATTCAATCATGCTTTTACCAAGGCTGCTGTCACTTATTTTGGGCATATTGTTTTGATTCAATTAATTTATGGATTCAATTCCACAAAAGCCTTTGTTCTCTGTTCTCAAACAACACCAGCTTGCTTTCATGAACAGGTAACTGAAGCTAGGGAAAAGCAATTGAATGAATGATGAGGAAGTCATGCCTGACCTCTTTTTTATTTAGGACATGCTCCTCACCTTATGATGCGGTTATATGCCTATATACCCATCATTAAGTTTAAAGTATTGTATGTCAAAAATGCATTTTATACACCTAACCTACTGAAGGTCATAGCTTAGCCTAGCCTACCTCATGTGCTCAGAACACTTACATTAGCCTACAGTTGGGCAAAATCATCTAACACAAAGCCTGTTTTATAATAAGGTATGGACTATCTCTTGTAATTTGTTGAATATTGTACATTACATCAAGATTGCAATGGGTTTGCACCATTGTGAAGTTGAAAAATTTTCAAACTATTGTAAGTCAGGGAGCATCTGTACTTATCAAATAGTGAGTCCCTCCAATGAAGATGATTTTTCATGGTGTTATTTGTTAAGTACTAAAAAGAAGAATACAGATACAACTTCCTCACTGGGTCTTTCATTAATATTTAAATGTAAGCTACTGAAATAAAATTCTTACAGCTTTTTCCCCCTTACTGTTAAATACACCCTAGGATACACACAACTATTGACTCTGCTATTTGATCATAGTTCATTAGAAGTCTGTGGGTTTATTTTGCCTGAGATTTCACTCAAGGTGACTTTATTAACTTTTACAGCTCTCGTAGTTTTCCCCATCCCTTTATGATACCATACTAAGTAATCCTTTTCATAATATATAAACATTTTAGCATAAAAAACCTTAAGCAACTTGGTTCACTTTATCAAGAGCCACCAGACTTTGGAATCCCTTTAATTTATTATTTGTTTTGCTTTGTTGACATATTTAATAGCTGGTGAATAATTCCTAGCAAATTGCTTCATTCTGGTTCTAAGAAGTATGAGTCCATTTACATGCATGTGTGTTTAGATAGCATAATACCATGCAGCGCCCAAACTCATCTCCAGATTTGGTTGCTGGGAGATAAAAGGGATCCCTGGAGCTAATCAAACTGTTGTCATTACCACAAGGGACAATGTCACAGATAAATGTGGCTAGACTGATCACAGTGTTGCTAATAGATCCCAGCCTAGAATGATTTACCTTAGTAGTAGAACCAAGAAAGTTAAATCAATCCTTTTAAAAATCTAAATATGTATAAACTTTGATGATACAAATATTATTGTCAGTGCTGGTCTAGTCTCAGAATCAAAGATCTTTATGTCCTATTTCACAAAATCACAGGAGCAATAGAGACTGACAGATGAAGCTTTGCTGCAATTTTTTCTTATTTTGCCATAATATATCTTGAAGCCATAACTGTGTCTTGACCCTAAACACAGAACTGTGACATAAGAGAAATCAATATTATTATTTAGCATACAAACACATCAGGATAGCCTAAGGCATTGAGGAGATGCTGTGGAGATCCACAATGTCTCTATCATCCCCATCCTGAGTCAGATTGTACCCTTCAGAGTTTGTGTGACGTAGCTTAGAGTTTGCTTCACCAATGACAGAATTCTAAACTAAAGCTACACTACATGCATGAGATGAAATAGTTAACTTTTTGCAAAAGCAGTCATAGCTTAGCCTCATATTTATATATTGTGTGTGTCTTAAGGTAGACCATAACCCTTTTACAGATAAAAATATGAAAGTCACATCTTCAGTAAAGATGTAAAGTGATTAAATCTTTTGTGATGATCCATACTGCAGAGTTTTAGTCATGTGCAGCACTGCAAAATATTTATCATCTAGTAAAACCAAAATTTTTTTCAAGGGATAAATATAGCTTATTCTAGTTACCAGTTAAAAGCCACCAAAACTTGAGATTTTAAAATTCTATACGAGACTTTTTTCTTTTTGTTTTTCTTTTTTGAGACAAAGTTTTGCTTTGTCACCCAGGCTGGAGTGCAATGGCGAGATCTTGGCTCACCACAACCTCCACCTCGTGGGTTCAAGCGATTCTCCTGCCTCAGCCTCCCAAGTAGCTGGGATTACAGGCATATGCCACCATGCAGGGCTCGGGGCTAATTTTGTATTTTTAGTAGAGATAGGGTTTCTCCATGTTGGTCAGACTGGTCTCAAACTTCCGACCTCAGGTGATCCACCCGCCTCGGCCTCCCAAAGTGCTGGGATGACAGGTGTAAGCTACCACGCCCAGCCCTATCTGAGACACTTTTAACATTTGTGTGTATTTTTCTTTATTCTAAATTATAACATCAGGAGTATATAAACTTTCAGAAACAAATAAGTATTTATTCATTTGAGCCACCTGCTTTTTCCTTGAATAGCTGCAATGTTTTTACTAACCTGCAAATGTAAAATATGCAATACAGGCTGGGTGTGGTGGTTTATGCTTGTAATCCCAGCACTTTGGGAGGCCAAGGTGTAAGGATCACTTGAGGCCAGTAGTTCGAGACCAGCCAGGGCAACATTGGGAGAGCCCGTCTCGGCAAAAAACATATAAACTAAAAAATTACAGGGGCATGGTGGTACATGCCTATAGTCCAAGATAGGAGGCTGAGGCAGGAGGATTGCTTGAGCCCAGGAGTTCAAGGTTGCAGTGAGCTATGATCAAGTCACTGCACTCCAGCTTGGGTGACAGAGTGAGACCCTGTCTTAAAAATATAAATACATATACTCAATACGTACAATAACAAAGAAAATTGGAATATACACGTAATAAAAATGAATTATTTTCTTCCTTTATTTATTTTGAAGGTGTTTCTCTAATCAATGTAGAATTAGTAACACAATAGATAATTTGCTAAGCACAATGCCAAATAATTCTCTTAAATTTTTTTTACAAAAGTAAACTCCAACTATTAAATTTTAAATAAATGAATCTTTAGACTCAAGCTTATTTCATCACATATAAGCCATCTTATCTTAAAGTCAAAGTTGTAGAATTTTTACCAAGACCAGTTACAGCTGTATATTAAACTATTCTGAATGGTCTGAAGAAAAAAACAATTACATCAATGAACCCTAGTGCGCAGATACTATAAAAGTTTAAGGCCAGAAAACTTTCATATTTACAAGAATTGTTGTGAGAGTAAGTGGAAGCTCTAAAATGCAAGAAATATTATAACTGAGAGATTCAAATTGCCCTCTGGTGAAAAGGGCAGTCTGTTTGGAACTCAGTATCTTTTTGTTTTCTAGATGAGCTCACTCCTTGTACTAGATAGACCCAACAAGCTGCTAGCTGGTTGTACTCACACTCCTAGGGAAGCCACAGGAGGCTGCCCCATCCACGGGCTTCTGAGTTCAGTACATGTGACCAGGTCACAGTTTACCAGAGCAGGGTTGGGTGTCTGACCCAAAGGAAGCCCATCCATAGAGTGGCCCATGCATGGCCTATGAGGTAATTGATGATAGAGGCCAGCTGAGAGCTCAATGAAGTCTTTTTTTTTTTTCTGGTTTTTTATTTTTTATTATTTTTTAACATTTGCCTTTGTACCAACAGCAAAAGTAAGAAGCAGCCAGTAAGAAGGATTTTTTGTTTCTTTTTTTATTTTTTGAGACAGGGTCTTGCTCTGTCACCCAGGCTGGAGTGCAGTGGTACAATCACAGCTCCAGAGCAGCTGGGACTGCAAGCACATGCCACCATGCCCAGCTAATGTTTAAAAAAATAAAAACAAATTTAGACTGGGTCTCACTGTGTTGTACTGGCTGGTCTTGAACTCCTGGCCTCAAGTGGTCCTCTTACCTCTGTCTCCCAAAGTGCTGAGATCACAAGTGTGAGCCACCATATCTAGCAATTAAGAGCATTTTAGATGACCTTCATCTATTATCTACAATAAGCACCTGATTAGCTGTGCAATGTTGTTGCCTCTGCCTTGTACAACAAGGGAATCACCACGTGTTCCGCAGTGGGCAGCCAGTCTATGCTAACCTGCCCCACGTCCAAGGAAGCTGAGAGGCCTAAGAAAAAGGCTAACAAATCCAGTTTCTTAGAAACATTTAATAGAGACTTATGAACAGAAGCTATGTCTGTGTCTCAGGCAGCAGCAAGACAAGATGGTGTATCCCTGTGCCATTGCACCCCCAGACCCAGGGCTTATAAACCATAGAGAAAGGGTGACTTGGAAGAAACAGGTAGGACAATTGAAATACAGTAACATTAAAGGTTGTTTTGACCTAAAGTTGGGATTTACAGTAAGTAGGTGCTCTTGCACAAGCAATGATAGATAAAGTAGGTATCTTAGAGGCCTTCACAAAACTGAGATTAATCAGATGTCAATATGGTGGATTAGTATGCAACATGAAGTTGCTTTGGCCTCCATGTCACTCACCACTGCAAATCTTGTTTTCCCGAATTTATTATCATCTATAATAAAAGACCTGGTTTTTGGTATAAAACTTGGTGTATGTAAAGAATACATACACATAATATATGTACATTAAGAGCAATAATATAATGAACATCCATGAAGCTATCACCCAACCAAGAAATAAAATGTTATTTATTTACCTCTATTCATAACTTTTCATCCCGTTGCCCTGCTTCCTGCCCAGCTTAGCACAGATCACTACTATAAATTTTGTGTTTATCATTCTTTTAATTTAAACAATTGTCTGGATGACAGAGCCTTGGCAGAAAAATAAAATAGAGTAAAAAATAAAAAATTGTTGTCATAAATATGTATGCATTCAAAATTAAGCATCCACAATTTAAGTAGTTATATGCTACTATATTTTCACAACTGTATCTTTTATTGTTTTAATCCTCCACAATTTCTTATTCCATTCTACTGTTAAAAACTATTATTTTTATAGTAGGAAAAAAAGCAATACCATGATCTGTGCTGCCACGGGCTTTCTTCTAATGGCTCCTGATACAAAGGTACAAAATTTTCTTCATGGTCTGCCTAGGAGTGAAATCACTGGGTTGTGTGGTATACAGACGTTCCACCTTTCAAGGTAATTCCCAATGGTTTTCCAACATAATGGTACAACCCTCCTTTTCAATGGAGTTTGATTGTGAAATACATGGAGAGAGTGAGTTAGTGCCAGCATATGATATAGGTCAATGTCAGTATAAGCAGAAGCCCTGAAGTAGAGAAGAGAATGCTGTTCCTGAAGGATGCAGAAATAGCAACGTCAGAGATCCAGAGCTATTGCTAGGTCCTGAAGATATTCCAGTTGCTAAGGTTGGCATTGGGTAGGACTTCCAGTAATGTGTTGCATAGAAATGGTGGTATTCAGCATTGTTTTCTCCTTCTCAATCATAGGAGGAAAGTTTTTATCATTTTACCATAAAGTGTGTTATTTCTGGTAGGTTTTATCCTACATTAAAGAAGTTCCCAGTGAATACTAGTTTCCTGAGTCAAAAAATGGATATTGGATCTTATGAAGTGCTTTTTCTGCATCTATCAAGATTATTGTAGTCTTTTCTCTACTTTTTGCCACTAATGCGGTGAATTACTTCATTTTTCATATGTTAAAGCAACATTGCATTCCCAGAATACACCTAAATTTGTTGTGTTATTCTCTTGAGGATTTCTGCATATATATATATATATATATATGCATATATATATATGTATATATATATGCATATATATGTGTATATATATATGCATATATATATATGTGTATATATATATGCATATATATATATGACAAACTAGATTTCCATTTTTCTTTTTTGAAATCTCCTATACAGAGTTTGATATCAATGTTACATCCAATGAATTGGATGTTTTCCTTTTCTCCTATTTTTGGGGAAATTGTGTTTAAGGTGTTAATGAGCCTTCCTTAAATGTTTGTAAGACTTTATTATTGAGTTCTTCTGGGGCTGGACTTCTCTTTGTGGAGGTTTTATTGTTGTTTTTGCTGTTGTTTTATTATAGACTAAATTTCTTTAACAGAAAATAGACTTATTCAGATTTCCTATTTTCTCCTATATCAGTTTACACATTTCACCTAAATTTTCAAAGGTATTGCAATAAAATAAAGTTGTACATAATATCCTCATCATTTTAATGTATGTAGAATCATGATGTTGATAATATTTACCTTCTCTTTTTCTTTTATCAGTCTTGCAAGATATTTATAAATATTATTAGTGATACAGGCGTTAAGAAGAAATTAGGCAGATAGTGAGGGTACGAAAGTCCTGGGTAAGGTTTTCCTTTTAATGAAAAGCAGCCGCAAATTATTGTCTTTTCTAACAAAGAGCTGCCTGTAAAATCGAGCTGCAGACATAGATGCCGGCAGTTGTGCCATTCATGTTCAAGATGGCAGCTCCATCTTCCCTTCTCTTTGTCAGTCACGTGTATTGTAAGGAGCAGACAAGTTGGCCCAGGTCAACTAGAAACCCATTTGCATAATAAAGTTAGGGTGGGGTAGCCAGCTTTCCCTGTATAATATGTAAATGTCATACCTGATCGAACCAATCTGTAAGCCCTATGTAAATCAGACACTGCCTCCTCAAGGCTGACGATAAAATCCAGCACATCTGCCACCAGCCCACCTTTAATCTCGGCAGTCTCCCTCTCTCACTAGAGAGAGAGCTGTTTTCCTTTCTCTTTTTTATTTTATTTTATTTTATTGTGATTATTTTGATACATGCACTACTTAGAATTATATTGCTTAATTTTCAAGCATTTGGAAATTTTCTACTTTGTTTCTTTTAATTCTCTTTTCTTTTGTTTTTCCTTTCTCTTTCTTTTGCCTATTAAACTTCTGCTCCTAAACTCCTCCTGTGTGTTTATGTCCTAAATTTTCCTGGCACAAGATGACAAACCCCAGGTATTTACTCCAGACAACGTAGCCACTTCATTAGTATTAATTTTCCTGGTGTATTTTTGTTTTCAATTTCTTTAATTTTTGTTCTCTTCTTAAATTTTCCTTTATTCTAGAATCTTTTAGTTTAATTTGCCATTTTTATTCCAATTTTTTGAGATGAATACCTCCATAATAAATTATCAGACTTTCTTCTCTTCCAATATATGCATTTAAAACTATAAGTTTTCCTCTGAGCACTGCTTTAGCTGAATTCCACAAGTTTTTATGTGGTAGTTTCATATTATAGTTTTAACCATGATTTTTGCTTTGACATGTGGATTACTTAGAAACGTAGAATCTTCTATCATTCAGGGATTTTTCCCATTGTATTTTTGCTATTTATTTCTAACAATTTTACTATGATGATAGTACATACTTCATATGATTTAACACTTGTGAAGTTGTTGCGGCTTACTTTGCTGTCCAGCTATATATAATTTTGTTGCATTCCATGTAAACTTGAATAGAATATGTATAATACAGTTGTTGAAGGTTATGTTCCAGCAGCATGTTTTATACACATACATACATGCACATAGCAAAGTAAGTTAGCTGTGTTCTAAATTTCTGTGTGCTGATTGTTTTCTCTGTTGTATCAGTTACTGAGACAGGTATATTAAATTCTTCTACAATCATGGTTTTGACAATTTCTTCTTTTGAGTCTGTCAATTTTGTTCTACATATTTGGACACTATGTATATGAATTTAGGAGTGTTATACATTTCTGGTGAATTGTATCTTTCATCATTTGAAATATTTCCCTTTATTTTTAGTAATGCTCTTTGCCTTAAAGTTTACATTATCTGTTATTAGTATAACTCTGCAAGTTTTCTTTTTGTTGGTGTTTGCATACAATGACTTTCCATTTTTTTACTTCCAATTTTTTTGTTGGTGTTTTCACAGAATGACTTTCCATTTTTTACTTTCAATTTTTCTATGCCTTATATTTAAGGTGTATTACTTGTTAGTTCTATTTTAATACAATCTGACAATCTTAGTTCTAGTGTGTTTTGCCTAGAACAGAGAAATAATTTTAATTGGAACATTTGGTCCATTTGAGTTAACGTAATACTGAAATATTTGAGATTATATCTACCATCTTACTCCTCTTTCTCTCCCTCCTTGCCTTGGCATGTTGGATAAATCTGGCCTGCTACAGGATGAATTTAGCCACATCCATTTCTTGGCATATTGTCTATGGATGCTTTTGCATTACAATATCAGAGATGAGAACTAATAACTGTTAAGTAATGAACTATTTAACCATAAAGTGGTAATCTGACAACTGAGAAGGTTTTTTTAAAAAAATTCTTTGATATATAAAACCTTATGGAAAGTAGAAGAAGATATTTCTAGTATGTATATACAACAAAGGACTCATTCAGAATTTCTAAAATTAATAAGTTAGAAAAAGAAGATAAGGAAAGAAACCCCGAAATAACATGAACAAAAATCCTGAACTGGTATTTTATGAATGAGGATATTCAAATAGCCAATAAACACATAAAATGTGTAATCAACTTTATTAGACATCAGGAAATATATATATTAAAACAACAATTCATTAAAACCCATCTATTAAAATGGATTTTTTTTCTTGAGACAGAGTCTTACTCTGTCACCTAGGCTAGAGTGCAGTGGCTTGATCATGGCTCACTGTAACCTCAACCTGCCAGGCTCAAGCAATTCTGCCACCTCAGCCTCCAGAGTAGCTGGGACTACAGGCACGTGCCACCACACTTTGTCAATTTTTGTATTTTTTGCAGAAATGTGGTCTCACTCTGTTGCCCAGGCTGATCTTAAACTCCTGGACTCAAGCAATTCACCTGCCTCACCCTCCCAAAGTGCTGGGATTAAAGGTGTGTCCCACCACACCCGGCCTAGAATGTATAAAATTTTTTAAGGCAGAAAATAATTATTGGTAAGTCTGTGAAAGTCAGAATTCCTATATGCTGCTGGTAGGAATGTACACTGATCCAACCACTTTGAGAACTCTTTGGCAGTAGTTACTAAAACTGAACATACACCAACCTTATGACTTAGCAATTCCACACGTACCCAACAGCATTTCATGCATTTATGCACCAAAAGATATGGACAAGAATGTTCTTAGTAGTGCTACTTATAATTCCCCCAAACTAAAAACTACCCAAGTGGCCATCAACAGCAAAACAAAAAATAAATTGTGCTATTTTTCCATAGTGAAATACAAACACAATAGGAAGAAATAAACTACAGCTATACACAAGAACGAATTTCACGGGTGTTGGGGGTGGAGCCAAGATAGCCGAATAGGAACAGTTCCATTCTACAGCTCCCAGCCTGAGCAACACAGAAGACGAGTGATTTCTGCATTTCTGTTTGAGGTACCGGTTTCATCTCACTAGGAAGTGCCAAACAGTGGGTACAGGACAGTCGGTGAAGTGCACCGTGCGCGAGCCGAAGCAGGGCAAGGCATTGCCTCACTCGGGAAGCACAAGGGGTCAGGGAGTTCCCTTTCCTAGTCAAAGAAAAGGGTAACAGAAGGCACCTGGAAAATCGGGTCAGTCCCACCATAATACTGCGCTTTTCCAACGGGCCTGGAAAACGGCACACTAGGAGATTGTGTCCCGCACCTGGCTCGGAGGGTCCTATGCCCACGGAGTCTCGCTGATTGCTAGCACAGCAGTCTGAGATCAAACTGCAAGGTGGCAGCGAGGCTGGGGAAGGGGCACCCACCATTGCCCAGGCTTGCTTAGGTAAACAAAGCAGCCAGGAAGCTCGAACCGGGTGGAGCCCACCACAGCTCAAGGAGGCCTGCCTGCCTCTGTAGGATCCACCTCTCGGGGCAGGGCACAGACAAACAAAAATTGAGCAGGAACCTCTGCAGACTTAAATGTCCCTGTCTGACTGACAGATTTGAAGAGAGTAGTGGTTCTTTCAGCACGCAGCTGGAGATCTGAGAACGGACAGACTGCCTCCTAAAGTGGGTCCCTGACCCCCAAGCAGCCTAACTGGGAGGCACCCCCCAGTGGGGACAGACTGACACCTCACTCGGCCGGGTACTCCTCTGAGACAAAACTTCCAGAGGAACCATCAGACAGCTGAATTTGTGGTCTCACGAAAATCTGCTGTTCTGCAGCCACCGCTGCTGACACCCAGCCAAACAGGGTCTGGAGTGGACCTCTAGTAAACTCCAACAGACCTGCAGCTGAGGATCCTGTCTGGTAAAAGTAAAACTAACAAACAGAAAGGACATCCACACCAAAAACCCATCTGTACATCACCATCATCAAAGACCAAAAGTAGATAAAACCACAAAGATGGGGAAAAAACAGCAGAAAAACTGGAAACTCTAAAAAGCAGAGCACCTCTCCTCCTCCAAAGGAACGCAGTTCCTCACCAGCAACGGAACAAAGCTGGACGGAGAATGACTTTGACGAGTTGAGAGAAGAAGGCTTCAGACAATCAAACTACTCCGAGCTATGGGAGGAAATTCAAAACCATAGCAAAGAAGTTAAAAACTTTGAAAAAAAAAATAGACGAATGGATAACTAGAATAACCAATGGAGAGAAGGGCTTAAAGGAGCTGATGGAGCTGAAAGCCAAGTATTGAGAACTATGTGAAGATTGCAGAAGCCTCGGTAGCTGATGCGATCAACTGGAAGAAAGGGTGTCGCTGATGGAAGATGAAATGAATGAAATGAAGCGAGAAGGGAAGTTTAGAGAAAAAAGAATAAAAAGAAATGAACAAAGCCTCCAAGAAATTTGGGACTATGTGAAAAGACCAAACCTACCTCTGACTGGTGTACCTGAAAATGACAGGGAGAATGGAACCAAGTTGGAAAACACTCTGCAAGATATTATCCAGGAGAACATCCCCAATCTAGCAAGGCAGGCCAACATTCAGATTCAGGAAATACAGAGAACACCACAAAGATACTCCTCGAGAAGAGCAACTCCAAGACACATAATTGTCAGATTCACCAAAGTTGAAATGAAGGAAAAAATGTTAAGGGCAGCCAGAGAGAAAGGTCGGGTTACCCACAAAGGGAAGCCCATCAGACTAACAGCTGATCTCTCAGCAGAAACTCCACAAGCCAGAAGAGACTGGGGGCTGATATTCAACATTCTTAAACAAAAGAATTTTCAACCCAGAATTTCATATACAGCCAAACTAAGCTTCATAAGTGGAGGAGAAATAAAATACTTTACAGACAAGCAAACGCTGAGTGATTTTGTCACCACCAGGCCTGCCCTAAAAGAACTCCTGAAGGAAGCACTAAACATGGAAAGGAACAACTGGTACCAGCCCCTGCAAAAACATGCCAAATTGTAAAGACCATTGAGGCTAGGAAGAAACTGCATCAACTAACGAGCAAAATAACCAACTAACATCATAATGACAGGATCAGATTCACACATAACAATATTAATTTTAAATGTAAATGGGCTAAATACTCCAATTAAAAGACACAGACTGGCAAACTGGATAAGGAGTCAGGACCCATCAGTGTGCTGTATTCAGGAAACCCATCTCACGTGCAGAGAAACACATAGACTCAAAATAAAGGGATGGAGGAAGATCTATCAAGCAAATGGAAAACAAAAAAAGGCAGGGGTTGCAATCCTAGTCTCTGATAAAATAGACTTTAAACCAACAAAGATCAAAAGAGACAAAGAAGGCCATTACATAATGGTAAAGGGATCAATTCAACAAGAAGAGCTAACTATCCTAAATATATATGCACCCAACACAGGAGCACCCAGATTCATAAAGCAAGTCCT
>NW_026652312.1:467808-619686 GCF_009828535.3 Hylobates moloch | reverse complement strand
TGTCCTTTGTAGGGACATGGATGAAACTGGAAAACATCATTCTCAGTAAACTATCGCAAGGACAAAAAACCAAACACCGCATGTTCTCACTCATAGGTGGGAATTGAACAATGAGAACTCATGGACACAGGAAGGGGAACATCACACTCCGGGGACTGTTGTGGGGTGGGGGGAGAGGGGAGGGACAGCATTAGGAGATATACCTAATGCTAAATGACGAGTTAATGGGTGCAGCAAAACAACATGGCACATGGATACATATGTAACAAACCTGCACATTGTGCACATGTACCCTAAAACCTAAAGTATAATAAAAAATAAAAAAAATTTAAAAAGAACGAATTTCACAAACATAATGTTGAATGAAAAAAGCATTACACAAAAGAGTGCCTCAGTACCATAAGAAAGGTATAAAAAAAGAGTGCATACTATATCTGCTATATGATTCCATGTGTATAAAGTTCAAAAGCATGCAAAACTAATCTGTGATGTAAGAAGAAAGAAGACAAGATAGTGGTTTCCTTCTGGAAGGAAGTAATTACTTGGAGGGGTTTCTACAGAATTTCTGGGGTACAGGTAGTGTTATTTAGTTTTTATCTTGGTGCTGGTTACATGCATGGTTAGTTTCTGAAAATCCACCCATCTGTGCACTTATGATTAGTATGCTTTTATCTATTATGTTATGCCTCAATAAAATTTTCTTAATGTTATGGAAATTTAAGAGAATACTTATAAACTTAGTAATTTAGAAATAGTGTAATTATTTAGATGAATAAGTTGGTGTGTTTTTATAATGCATCAGATTTTACTTTTCTCTGAAGCAAACTAACATATTTAATATAGTACAGAGTAGTAGTATTATAGAGTAAATATTTGATTTTAAGTAAGAAAACCAAAGGCTCAAGATGGAAAGAATAAAACTTTTTCATTGCATCTGCTTTCTGAGAAAACAAATGTCAGACATAAAAAATAAAATAAAAATAAAATTATAGATGCAGAATATCTTAATACCATTGTGATGTTTGAATACATATTTGAATGCCTCCCTTTCTAAAGTATGTCATTAGATTTAAATTACTTATATACTCTTAGAACCCACAAATAACATAAGCTGTACTCAGAAATATTTAACAATTAAAGAGAATTGGGTAAAATTCTTACTTTATAATACATAGAAAAAAATAAGAGTGTTTCTTCTTTGAAGAAAGGGGGGCTGTTATTTGGTGATCAGAAAATAGAAGCACAAAAAATCTAGCTCGTCTTATTTCCTTTTCTTACACCATACAAAAGCTCATATATTTCAACAATGAAAAGTGGTTAAATAATAAACAGAGAAAGCAATTGTTGAACAAAATTATTCATTCTGGTAAAATCCCTATGATCTGCAGTTAAGAATTTTTCCCAAGAACATCCTGTATTCCTATACTATTGTTTCCATATTTATATAAAACTAATTATATTTTAATTTTTTAATTTTTATTTATTTTTTAAGATGGAGTCTCACTCTGTCCCCAGGCTGGAGTGCAGTGGTACGATCTTGGCTCACTGCAAGCTCCGCCTCCTGGGTTCACACCATTCTCCTGCCTCAGCCTCCCGAGTAGCTGGGACTACAGGCACCCGCCACCATGCCCGGCTAATTTTTGTATTTTTTTTTTTAGTAGAGACGGGGTTTCACTGTGTTAGCTAGGATGGTCTCAATCTCCTGACCTCATGATCCACCCGCCTCGGCCTCCCAAAGTGCTGGGATTACAGGCGTGAGCCACCACACCCAGCCTATTTTACTTTGTAACATTATTTGCAAAACAAATCATGGCCTACTTACGGGAACATGCTCATTATTATCTTACCATGAATTGTTAATGTCTGCTTTATAGTGGTACATACAATGAATTTCCATCACCACAAGAAGTTCCCTTAAAACCCTTAATATTCAAACCATGCAACCACCCAAACCCTGGTAACCACTGATATGCTTTCTGTCACTACAGTAGTGCCTTTTCCAAAATGTCATATAAATGAAATCATAGAATACATAGTGTATTTGTCTGGCATCTTTTACTTAGCATAACATTTTTGAGATCATGTAGGTTATTGGATGTATCAATAGTTTTGTCCTTTTTCATTGCTGAGTAGTATTCCATTTACATGGATTTACTGCATTTGTTTATCCATTCACCACTGGGTAGACATGGCTAGTTTCCAATTTGGAGCTAATATAAAAATTACGAATAAAGTTGCTATGACTATTTGCATACAAGTGTTTGTATGCACATGTTACTTAAGTAAATACGCAGGAGTGGGCTTTTTGGTCATATAGTAAATGTAATTTATAAGAAACTGCCAAAATATGTTGTAAAGTGGCTGTACTATTTTGCATTCCCACCAGCAATGTATGAGAGTTTCCATTTTCTCATGTACTTGCTAAAACTTAGAGTTTCCAGCTATTTAATTTTTGCCACTTTAGTGGGTATGTGGAAGCATCTCATTGTGATTTAAATTTGAATTTCATTATCTGTACACTAAATCTCCTCAACATACAATTTACCCATGTAACAAACTTGCACGTGTACCCCTTGAATCTAAAAGCTGGACAAAAAGTAAAATATAAAAATAAATTTGCATATTCCTAATAGCTAATGATACTGATCATCTTTTCATGAGTTTTTTTTTTTTTGCCATTTGTATATGTGCTTTGATAAAATCTCTTTTCAAATCTCTTACCCATTTTTAAAATTTTTTTGGCTTATTAATGAGCTGTGTAAGTTGTTTATATCTTCTAAACAAGGCCCTTTATCAGATATATAATTTGCAAATATTTTTTCCCATGCTATAGTTTGACTTTTAATTTTCTTAACCATGCCTTGAAGGCTCCCCCTCTGGTATCATGCTCATTCATTCATTCATTCAGCCATTCATTCATTCATTCAGCAAATGTGTGTTTGGTATATAATATGTATTGCAGTACAATAAAAAAGTTTTCAAAACCCCTTCTCTCTTTCCATCAGAAAATGACCTTGAGTTAACCTTCCAACATTGTTTCCCTGGAAATGTGAAATGCTGACTTTGTTACTAGTCAACATTACTTATGGCAAAAAATGATGCCTGACTGGAAACAATATCAGTACTGGGAGGACAGAGAGTGAACCTTAAAGACCTGGTGGGAAGCCATAGCTTTGGGGCTTCCCTGAGGATACTGATCTTATAATGGGTGTACATGTCATGTGGATTGCTAGTAGACACCACCAGGGAATAAATACCATATTATGGGGCAATGGACCTTCCAGGTTAGGGTGGTATCTTCACCCACCAATGTGATCTCCTTCTTTAAACATGGGCTATTACTTGGAGGGCTAGAGAAGACAATCCTGGACTGCTGTCTGGACTCCTGCTGATGACAAACCTGATGCTGTCCTTCCATCATCTCCTACCCATGTACTGTAAAGCTGCATAAGTCTGATGCCACAAATCCAGTTAAGTCCATGAGTATAACTGGCTAGCTGAACCCAAGACCACTGCTTCTAGTCAAGCAAAGTGGGTGATTCATGCTTCCAGACATTTATACAGAAAGATGCATGATCCAAAGACCCTGCTTTGGTCTCAGATACCTTACATTCTAATAGGAAGAGGCAGAAGACAAATAGATTTAAAAATCATGCCAGGTGGTAGTGCTCTGTTGAAAATCAAGCAGCAGGTGGAAGATAGAGAAGGACAGTGAGGAGACATTGACATTTTATATAGAGTGCTCAGGGCAGGTTCCATGAAAAAGTGATATTTGAGCAGATATTTCAAAGAAATGAGGCAGCAATCTATGTAGATATCTGCAGGAGAACATTCTAGGCAGAGGAAACAAGTGCAACAGTCCTTAGCAGAAACGTGCTTAGCATGTTCAAAAAACAGCAAGGAGGCCAGTGTGAAAAAGCAAAAAGATGAAGAAACAAGGCTATAAAGTGTGTGGGAAGCCAGACCTGATTGTTCTTTATAAGCCACCTGAAATGAATGGGAGGTCTTGGAAGTTCTAGGCAGGGGGCACAACAGGAGCTGCTGTGTGAAGAGCAGTCTGTGAGATCAAGGGTGGAAGCAGGAAAACCAGTTAAGCTGTTGCAATAATGCAAATGAAAGACAGGGATGACAACTAGAATGCTGCACTGCAAATGGTGAGAAGCGGTCAGATTTGGAATCAGTTTTGAAGGTTGGGTTTGTTTTTGGGTTGACTTTTTGATATGAGGAAAAAGAAAAAGGAGTCAAGGTTGAGTCTATGTCTTGTGGTATAAGTATCCAGTTAAATAAATTGCCACAAATTGAAATGGGGAAAATTGAAAGGAGAATTTGAGGGGATGGGGGATTAAGAGTCATTTTTGCACATTTGTTGTAAAATGCTCATTAGACATCTAACTAGAGATGTTATATAGTTAGATGTAAAAGATTCTGGAAAGTTTGAGAATAAGGTGTAAATTTGGGAGTCATCATGTTATGGATAATATTAGAAGCCGAAGAAGGAGTTCAGGGACTGGGCCCAGATACTCAGAAATTGTTTAATTTAATTGAGCATAAAACTTTCAACGGATTTACAAATCTTTCAGGTTTTAATTCTTAAGAAGTTCATGATTTGCCATTAAAGTGTCATAACACCAAGGGTTCTATAAAAAGTACATGTGGCACACACAAACTGACTTTGCTTTGCATATGGACAACTAACAAAAAGATAACTCCAAAAATGCAGTGTTGGACAAGGATCTTAAAAAATTTTTTTCTCAATTTGCTTCAAAGAAAAAAAAAAACAGCTTTCATTCTAGAATGCTTACATTTATGGCCAGATATAGTCCACATAAAAATGAACTGTTATTCAACCCAAAACATTTTGCCTAACTTAATTTTTATTGTCTCCATCACCTGTTATGAAACAAAAATAAAGTGTGTATACATGTCATGGGGTCATCATGACAAAAGTGATTTAATTTATATTCTTTATAAGAACAAGCAGAAGGAAATCTGCTTACAGCCAACATACTTAGAGTCAAACATAATAAGGTAAAAGTTCTCAGGCTACATAAAGAAAGAGCTTCCAGTGTTTGCCTGAGCAGCAGGGAATGTAGGTCTAAGGATAAAGAAGTCTGACTTTTTACTGTATTGTATTCCCTTTGTGCTCATTGTGCATATTTGCCCCTTTAAAGAAAAATATTATCTGGTAAAAAGAAAATAAAGTTCAGTTAAATTAAATTAAAATCAAGCATAAGATTTGAATGGGAGTGGAAATATTGAGGTCATCAACTACTAAAGAACCAAGAATTCCCAGTGACTTCTACGAAGTCCCAACACTAACTACTGCTTTAGGTTCTATTAACCATATACTTTTTGTCTTTTCCCCCTTTCTATTGCCCCTTTAAGACAACTTTATTGCTTAAGGTTCAATTTCCCCCATCACCACTCTTTTTTTTTGAGACGGAGTCTCCCTCTGTTGGTAGACTGGAGTGTAGTGGCACAATTTCAGCTCACTGCAACCTCCGCCTCCTGGGTTCAAGCAATTCTCGTGCTTTAGTCTCCTGAGTAGCTGGGATTACAGGTATGCACCACCACACCCAGCTAATTTTTGTATTTTAGTAGAGATGGGGTTTCACCATGTTGGCCAGGATGGTCTCGATGTCCTGACCTCGTGATCTGCCCGCCTCGGCCTCCCAAAGTTGGGGGATTACAGGCGTGAGCCACCGCGCCCGGCCAAGCTAATTCTTTTATACCCTTCTCAGCATTTTCCCCCTCTTTTATTAGCTCCTGAAGTGCAAGCTTCTAACTAGCAGATTAAGAACATAAACAGTTGAAAGATTATTATTTCATACAACATGCAGTTAAAAATAAAAGTGGCATGAAGCAAATATATAGAGAAATTTTAAAACCAAACAAAACATACAAACATACATGTATGGAGATGTTTATAGTTTCTTTCTAATTACCGTATTATTCTTTTGGGGACCTTTTTTTTGCAAAATGCTTTAAGTACCTGCTTAACCATCCATTACATACACCAATGCCATTAGAGTCATTATCTGAATGTTATTTTCTCTCTCTTTCCTACATCTTTTCCCTTTGCTTAGTCTCTAGTATTCAGTACAGATTCTCTCATGCACCTCATCCTAGATAATTATTTGTCAGAGAGCTAAGGGAGAGCTCTTATCACCCATGCTATATGAAAACAGCCATCTGCCAATCAAATGGTATGGCATAGAACATTAAAAATGAGGAAAATATTTCACGTAAGTATAATATAGCAGATAAACTAGCTTATCTCCACCACTGATTAGTTCTATTGAGTGATAATATATTTATATTTTTTTAGGAATCCTGATATGAATCATAAGTTTAAGACATGGACTGGCTTGTTCCTCCCTGCCGCTTTGGCTAGAATGCCAAACATATTTGCATTAGATTCCCTCTTTTCTTCAAATTTTCAACATAGTTGTTTTAGAGTATCCTTGCTGACAGCCCATGCCTCTTTTGTCTGTCAAATTTTTTGCTCCATTCTATGACTATTGGATAACACGGGGTCTACACAATTGAGATGTTACAGAAAGCTGATTGTGACACGATGACTTTAGCTTTGCTGTTCTCTTCTCAGAAGTATTTCCCCAACCCTAGTTCTACCCCCTGATGTTTATATTTGGATGTTGTTATGGAAAGGGACATTTTAAATTTTAAAGCATATAAAATCTTTGTGAAAGCCTCTCTGTCTCTGTCTCTTTCTCTCTCTGAGCCAGAATTGGATTAGGACTTGACCAGACTCCTATGACAGGGGGCTTTTATGAGACAAAATCTTCCACAGTATTCCCAGTAAACAGTCTGTATATTTCTTAAGTTAGAAGAGAAACTCAAAAACTTTCACAGCTACATATTGTCTAGATTCTGGTTTTCATAATAGAACACCTTTGAATCTTTTCTATCAGATTTGGCCAGTTTTATTGAACACTCAGAGAAGAAAAGCCCTACCCAGACTCCTTTTCCCCTCACAAATCACTTGTTATGCTCCAAAATGCAAAGGGAAGAGTCTTTTCTTTGTAAATAACATGTATCTATATAAAGCATTTTAAAACTGGGACTGGTCGGGTGCAGTGGCTCACACCTGTAATCCCAGCACTTTGGGAGGCCGAGGCGGGCGGATCACGAGGTCAGGAGATCGAGACCATCCTGGTTAACGCGGTGAAACCCCGTATCTACTAAAAATACAAAAAATTAGCTGGGCGTGGTGGCAGGCGCCTGTAGTCCCAGCTACTTGGGGGGCTGAGGCAGGAGAATGGCGTGAACCGGGGAGGCGGAGCTTGCAGTGAGCCGAGATTGCGCCACTGCACTCCGGGCTGGGTGAAAGAGCGAGACCCCGTCTCAAAAAAAAAAAAAAAAAAAAAAAACCCGGGACTAAATATTTTTTGTAATTAGAAATAAAATTTGGTGACAATCTAACATTTACACAAAAGGTGGGAGAAGTTTCCTTTAACAGACTTTTATTCCATAAAATATATAACTGTAATTTACTCACTTATTATTTAGGAAACAATACATTTATTTACATCAGAGAAAATTCTATTATTTCTTTGCTTTAAAACGGCTTTATTAGGTTATTTAATCTGCACAGTTGGATATGTTTTAACATATGTATACACCTGAGAAGCCATCTCCACAATTAACATAAATAATATATCCATCACTCCCCAATGTTTTCTGGTGCCCAAGTGGTAATCCCTCCCTCTTGTTCCATCCCACTGGTCTCTCCTTTATCCTCAGGCAACCAATGATCTGCTTTTCTGTGATAGATTAGTTTACACTTACTAGAATTTTATATCAGTAGAATCATACCATATGATTCTACTGATCATACCATATGATTCTACTGATCATACCATATGATTCTACTGATCATACCATATGATTCTGTATTTTGTTTTGTCTGAGTTTTTTCACTTAGAATAATGATCTTGAGATTCATCCATTTGTTGTATGTACCAGTAGTTCTTTCCTTTCTATTGCTGAGTATTATTCTATTGTATGGACACACCTCAATTTGTTTATTCATTCACCTGTTGATGAATATTTAGTTTTGGGCTATTATAAATAAGCTGCTATGATATTGTTCATTACTCTTGGGTAAATACCTAGGAATGGAAAGGCTGGGTTTAAGGAGGTGTATGTTAACTTATAAGGAACTGCCAAACTGTTCTCCTACACAGTTGTACCATTTTCCATTCCCACCAGGAGTTTGGTTGTTCCACATCCTCACCAACACACAATACCACCTTTCTTTATTATAGCAATTCTGGTAGATGGGTTATCTTAAGGTGGTTTTAATTTACATGATGTTGAGCATTTTTTCATATGCTTACTTGTCATCCATAAATCTTTGATGAAGTGTCTATTAAATCCTTTGCCTATTTTTATTGGAGTGCTTATTTTCTTATTTTCAAGCATGGTACACTTTTTTTTCTTCTTTGAGACAGAGTTTCACACTTGTTGCCCAGGCTTGAGTGCAATGCACGATCTCAGCTCACTGCAACCTCCCCATCCCGGGTTCAAGCGATTCTCCTGCCTCAGCCTCCTGAGTAGCTGGGATTTAGAGGCATGCACCACCACGCTTGGCTAATTTTGTATTTTTAGTAGAGACAGAGTTTCACCATGTCGGTCAGGCTGGTCTCCAACTCCTAACCTCAGGTGTTCCATCTGCCTCAGCCTCCCAAAGTGCTGGGATTACAGGTGTGAGCAACCGTGCCAAGCCAGAATACTTTTTATATATTCTGAGTAGAAGTATTTTATCAGATATGTGTTTTGCAAATATTTTTGCAGTCTTTGGCCTACTCTTCATTCTATCAAGAGTATCTTTTGAAGATCAGAAGTTATTAGTTTTTATTAAGTCTAATTTATTTGTTTATGGGTGATGCTTTTGGTGTTGTATCTAAGAAATATTTGGTCACCATTTTTGATGTCATATCTAAGAAATCCAGGATCACAAAATTTCTTCCTTAAAATTTTACAGATTTAGGTTTTATACTTAGGTTTATGATCCATTTTAGTTTTTGTATATTGTGCCAGGTATGGATCAAAGTTTATTCATTTGCACACAAATATTCAATTATTCTGGCACCATTTGTTGAAAAGACTATTTTTTCTCCTCTGAAACTGCCTTGGCATCTTTGTCAAAACTTAACTATTTATGTGTGAACCTATTTCTGAACTCTAGGTTTCATTAATGTAGCTATTTCTACACTATTACTACAGTGTCTTGGTTACTACAAATTTATGACAAGTCTTAAAGTCAGATCATGTATGTCTTCCAACGTTTATTTTTTCCAGCATGTTTGAGCCATTACAGGTCTTTTGCATTTCAATGTAAATTTTAGAATCAGATTGTCAATATCTACAAAAATGCCTGCTTGGATTTTGACTGAAATTGCCTTGAATTTCTAGGTCACTTGTGGGGAGAAATTACATATTAACAGTATTAAGTTTCTGATCCATGAACTTGGTATATGTCTTCAATTATAAAGGTTTTCCTTAATTTTCCTCAGCAATGTTTTGTATTTCCAGTGCCAATGCAGTGCCTAGAATGCAAGAGTAATCTTATTTTTTGGTGAATTGAACCAATATAAACCTATCATAAAAGAAATCTAACCCTATCTTCAACTTTTAATAAAAGCATACAATGTACATCACTCTGATAAAATTATTCCAATTACTAATACACATTAACAATAATACCATTTACACTTTTACATGACTTTGTACTAATTAGATAAGATTTCCTTAGACAATCTTGGCAAATTCTCAAATCGATTTTTTTTTATCTTTGGTATCACTGCTAAATAGGTTTATGTTTTTTATTCCCTTTTGATCTCGTTCCATTTCTGATCTTGTTTCTCTGGAGGAGCAGGTATAGAATCAGTATTTCTTTAAATAATCTCATTGTTAATTCTCCCTTTTTGTATTCTGATCAACTATTCACTTTCTCACCCACTCCTTTTCCTTTATCCCACATAGTTCCTACTTTATAAATAATCCAATAATTGCTTATTATAGGATTATCTGATTCATGTCACAAAGCGTAAGTCATGACCTATGGTACTACTTTTTACTAGCAGAGGACAGAGGAAGTTGGAAAAAATATATATCAAATATGTTTTAATTTAGTATAAAAACTTTAAGCTACTTTAACCCGATAAAAGAAAAAAGACTACAGGGTGGTTTTATGCCTCTCATGACTTGCTGACAAAAAGGGTTAACGTTAGGATTAAGCTGCAGAGATAGACCTGAAGAACAGATCATCTAAAATATGTAGTTTTATATGCTGTAGTACATTTTAACAGAGGTTTCATAATATAAAGCAGAAATAAACAGACAAAAAGAAGCCATTAAACAAATAGTCAAGTTTTATTTTGAGCCTATTAAGTGAAAATCAATTTAATTTTATAAAGAGTTTATTTTATCTTTCTGTTCTTTTAATTTTAAAGACTTTATGATATGGTTTGGCTGTGTCCCCACCCAGATCTCATCTTGAATTCCCACATGTTGTGGGAGGGACCCAGTGGGAGGTAATTGAATCACAGGGGCAAATCTTTCCTATGCTGTTCTCATGATAGTGAATAAGTCCCACAAGATCTGATAGTTTTAACAAGGAGGGTTTCCCTGCATGAGCCCTCTCGCTTTGCCTGCTGACATCCATGTAAGACATGACTTGCTCCTCCTTGCCTTCTGTCATGATTGTGAGGTATCCCCAGCCACATGGAACTGTAAGTCCATTAAATCTCTTTCTTTTGTAAATTGCCCAGTCTCAGGTATGTCTTTATCAGCAGCGTGGAAATAAACTAATACACTTTACCATAAAATTTTATTGTTTTCCTTCAACTAGTTTTAGCTATCTTACTGAAGAGCTGTTTTTATAAAATGGAATCTTGGGCCAACAAGATGAGCACCATCTCACTTTAAAGAATTTACTCCCAGCTCAAACTGGAAATCTTTACTGTCATCTGGAGACAGTGATAACATATTATAAGAGAGAAACATAAATCTGTTTAAAGTATTTGACAGTGGGTATAGTTAACTCTAAAATGACATCATTTTCTATAATCCAAAGTGGCATCTAAATTTATATGGCAAATCATTTTTACTCCTTATCAGTGTCTATGAGATTCTAAAAGCACCTCAGCGTCAAGGCTTAGTTATTTCCCCAGCAATGGTTAAGATAGGTCTTTGTCAACTAATCAACCAATTAAGGGAGGAAGAAAAGGGAATTTAATAATTTATTTAGTCTTAAAAATGAGTACACTATAGTTTTACATGAAGGAAAAACTAAAACAGTGTATCTTAGAGCATAGTCCATGACCACCATTATCAGAATTATCTGAGGGGACTCTCAAATCTGCATTTTTACAAAGCTCCCCCAGTGGTTATTATCATATCATAATTTGAAGCTCATCGTTCTGAAATTTTTTGCTTCAACGGTTAGCAAATAGAAAAAGAATAAGATTCTTCTTATAGAGGGTACACAATGCACAATAAACAAGAAGGGAATTAAAGGAAATCTGTGTGGCCTGCTATCAGAAAGTGTCAATGAAAATATGGAACATAAGCTGAAACTTAGGAGAAGAAATTGCTTCCTTTAGATGTCAGAAGCAGAATATAAGAGAACAAAGACAAGGAGGCATATTCCTGTTTGGGGAAAGGTATGAGAAGAGAATAATCACAATTTTATGTAAGACACAGCTTGGGTAACAGTGGCAATTAATATTGAATCCGTGAGGTGAGTCACATCGATCACATAAGCATGGCAAGGGAGTTAAGCCTTGATATGATATTTATCTTCGTAAATTTGATGGCGATATGATAAAAAACAGTTTAAGGATTTACTATGGCAATGATCAGATAATGGATACATATATATTATATATATACACACACACACATATGTATACACACACAGTCATATATATATATGAATAGTAATGGGAAAACAGAGACAGAAAATTTGGCCAAATAACAGCTTCAGAAACAATAATATGGAAAGAGAGAGATTTAGGTGCTGTGTATTAGGGCCCTACTATGAAGATGGAATGAATGTGAGAGAAACTTTTAACTATCTCCATTGATTATTCCTTATACCAGAGAAGATAACCAAGAATGTACTTTTTATCCTCATTTCAATTGAAAGGAAAATAAAAACAGAACAAAATTCGAATGGTTAATTTGAATCTGAAGACTTAGATTTGCTTAATACATGCATGTCTAAAGGAGTTGCTAGCCTCATAAAACTGACTTTGTCACCTGTTGTTTCTTTTAAAGAACTTTACAAATTCACTGTATTGTCACTGTAGTAATAGCTGTTGCTATTTTATATTTTTATGATTTGATATCACATGTATTTTGGAAACTTTTGTCCTGAAGAAGAATTCTAAGGCCAACACACTTAGAAAATATTGAGAAATGCTTTGGGAAATCATTACCTATGCTTGAGGCAAAGTTGGCAGAGGAAACAGTCAGTCTAAAGAAAAACCTATGCAGGGAAAATGGATGAGACTA
Source organism: Hylobates moloch (assembly GCF_009828535.3). Classification (NCBI taxonomy): domain Eukaryota; kingdom Metazoa; phylum Chordata; class Mammalia; order Primates; family Hylobatidae; genus Hylobates; species Hylobates moloch. The sequence continues at coordinate 607,143 of NW_026652312.1, read as the reverse complement.
TTTTTAGTAATGTGTATGTGAACAAACTCCACTTATTAAGGTTCTAACATTTTTTGTTCAGTCAATATTAGTGTTATTCATGTAGCACATGATGTTGCTGCCTTTCTCCATTCCCGCAGCCCACCTCAGTTCACCTGGAGCTGAGGTATACAGTACAAAGCAAGCTAATTTCCCACCTCAAAGGCCAGTCTCTTTTCTAAAGTCTTGAAGGTTGTTTCTTGACCCTCTAGGACTTGGAAGTACTAGTGTACAAGAGTTAAGACCACAGGGCAATCCTCGAACAGTAGGGCATGAACACTGGTGGATAAATGTCACAACCTTTCTGTCCTCCTGGGGGACAGGTCCGGGGTGTTCCATGGAACTCAAAGTTTTACTCACAGTATTGAACTCTACGTGAACACAGCAATAACCCATTCATTAACATCCACTCAAAAATTTGTTTTTGGCTTTTCTTCCTTCCCTTTCCCATTTTCCCACTTCATTAGTTTGAGTTTCCCCAAAGACTCATCTTTTGGGGGAATTTTAACTAAGCAATGTACTAATACAAATTGAGAAACATTTATAGAAAATTTCCAAGAAACCCTGCTACTATACATAGTTAAATCAACTGAGCTCTCCAAGGTAGCCAACATATAATCCATAATTTATTTCAACACTTCTGTATCATTCATAGGGCATATTATTAATCCCGGAATTAAAATCACCATGTTTATTACTTATCTGCAAAATTTCTTAGTGGCCCATGTGTCTTGCAAGAGCTACAATAGTCAGGCAGGACCTCAGTGTTAGCCCCTAATGAATATGGTCCAGAATATGCTGTGGGAAGAAAACACCATCTTTGAAAATATGTCAACAGTAGCATATTTAGGGGGCTTGACATTTACCATCTTGCTAGATGGGGACCTCCCGGGTGGAAGGTGTGCTAGTGGGATAGTTAGGTCTCAGACTAGAAAAGTCAAAAAGATGAAAGAGTATAAAGAGAACCATCTTATTATTTTAATATTCTGTATCTATCTCTCTGATGCAAAAAGCACTCTCTGTTGGTAGTTTTCTTATTTCCTGTCTTCAATGGCTCTCTCTTCTTCTTGTCTCCTGCCCTATTCCCAAAGTCAATTTTATTTAATCAAAGAAAATGTTAGAATTAGAAAAGCAAATAGTCAGGATAGTTGTGAAGGGAAAGAAAACAGAAGCATATTAGATACTGGTTTGTTCTAAGCATCCTCTTTCCCTCCACACTTTTCTATCCCCAAACCTGCAATTTTCTAACTTTTAAATTAAAATATGAAATTATTTTGGTTTGGGGCAATAGCATTTTACGCCAGGACCAAGTTGCTGAAGACTTGGCATATTTCAAAACTTTGATAATTCAAGCCTAATTTTAATCTAATTTAAAAGCCTAATTAAAGCCTAACTTTGATAATTCAAGCTTAATTTAATATTGAGAGCATGGTGGGAAATGTCTACCTAGAATGAATAATTTATAACAAATGTGCATTTGTTTTGCTTTAATGTCTCATTTTGATTTTACCATATTATCTCTGACATTTTTCAGAGTTCTCAAAAATCTGCATAGCATATCATAACAGTTATGAGAAATTGTTCACAGCATTTCATCACCTCTAACTTCTATTCCAAAGTTACTGATTTTAAAGCTTGGTTTTCAGCACTAAAGAACTATCATCACATAAATAAGATGTGATGCCTTATGTGATCTAAAAGTATTTTAAATCATATTAACCATGAATGGTAAGATAACAGCAAAGCAGTCATCACAGTACCTCAGAGAAGTTCCAGTTCCCATAAACAAAAGCACAGTGCTCAGAATACTAATAAATGATGGGGACATTTCTAATTAACAGCTAATGTGGCAGTACCCTGTGGGAGCAGTAAACACAGTCTACAAGTCACTTGACAGACTAGCCTTGAAATTAATCTTTTTTTATATGCTACAGATATTCATTATTTCACATTTTTCATAAAGAAATATTTCATTAATATGTTATGTGGTTGTCAATTTACATGATGCAAATTGCCCTAGAATGTGACAGACACAATGTATTTAGATTAATTTTTGAGAAAAATTCTAAATCACACAAGGTGTCTAGGTTCAAGACTGGTGCTCAATAAATAAAAAGTGCTGCCTCCAGTAACAAGATTCAAATCGGCTAACCTGTTATGGGAGTTCTGGCAATAAGCATAATGAGCTATAAGTATATAAAATATAAAAATCTGAGAATATTCTGCTATGTATAATCTTAGTTTTAACTAAACAAAAAAATTTACTTGTAAAATTTCCTTTGGTTCAAGGACTTTTATATGTTTATTTTAGGGGTTAGCCAAAATATTTTAAGAAGAAATTAAGTTCATTTTCACATTTCTTAGCATAGCATGACCTTTGAGATTCTGATAAATAATTTGGCAAAAGTAAAAGTAAATTTGGCTTACTTTGTAGTTGTTATCGATTTTCTGAAAAAAATTATGCAGAGAACATTTTGATTCTTAAAAGGATACATTTCTCTATAATTATAGTCCCTTATCTTGCTTGGCTGAGCGAGTGTGGAAAAGAAACTGCTCTGTATGTATGAAGATAAACCAAGTGCACAGATTAAAAGGAAGGTATGGTGGATAATCATAGAAAGGCTGGCTATGAAATACTTTTCTCTGTTTAGTTGAATATGCTGTAAAATAATAAAGTGGTTACAAACTAGAGAGAATGACTGCAGAGATCTTTGGTATGCATTTAAAAAACATCACTTTCTCCTTTTCCATTTACTTTTTAAGAGGAAAAAATTAACATTAGAAATCCTTCAATTTGGAACACCAAATTCTGTTAAAATACCAAGTTACCTGAAATATCCATCATGAACCAAGTGCTATACGACTCACTGAGCCATAGAACTGGGTGTGCCCGGCAGCCCTGCATCATCAAATGGACATTGCATGTATTAAATAGCTCAAACAGGTACTGAAGGCACAAGTAAGTGGTACCAGCAATGTCTCTGATTCCTATGGCACAACATCTGTCCACAAGCCCCCAAGTTGCTCTTCATATAATATCGGCCACATAAGAAGGAATAAAAAGAAAAAGGAAAGCAGCAGAAGGACCGATTTATAGAGTGATTGGGAATACGCTTTGCAGAAGGAACAGCAACCACCCATGTTATAGGCTTTTCCAACATGTGCTCCATGGAACACTAGATCTGTGGTTGCCAGCAGATATTACACATGCATACACAGATATGAGTTCTGGAGTTACAGACATTTGAGAAATGTTTGGTTCAATAAACTGAAATTTACTCTGTGGTCCTTTCATCTTTACACATAGTTTTCCCACACTTTCAGATTTCCATTCTATTTAACAAGTCAGATTATGTCAACAACTAGTTACCCTCAAGAAAAGTTACTAGTGCATCCCAGAATGGTGTTTGTTACCTCTTTCCTCCCTAATCATAATGCAACACTGTATATTCTGTACAGTGCGGGGCCATAATTATTCCTAATTTTTTCACAATTGACACTTAAAAAAGATAGACACCACCACCAAGGGCATGTTCCCTCTCCATCCCAGGTATAAATGCATTTGTGTTCTCAGGGAGGGGAGCATCACACACCAGGGCCTGTCAGGGGGTGGGAGCAAGGAGAGGGAGAGCATTAGAACAAATAACTAATGCATGCGAGGCTTAAAATCTAGATGATGGGTTGACAGGGGCAGCAAACCACCACGGCACATGTATACCTATGTAACAAACCTGCATGTTCTGCACATGTATCCCAGAACTTAAGAAAAATAAAATAAGTAAATAAATAAATGCATTTGTCTCCCAAGCACATCTATGCTTATGTTAAATGTGAAAGGTTATCTCTTATGTAGGAGGAGTGTGAAGGTCAGATGCCAAGAATTTGTTCTCCAATTGACAAGAGCCACACTATGTAATATAGTAGGCATTAGCCATATGTGGTTATTTAAAATTAAACTTACAGTGTAATTCTTCACTCACACTAGCCACATTTCAGGTGTTCACTAGTCACAGGTGGCCAGTGGCTGCAGCACTGAACAGTGTGGGCATAGTAAATTTCCATCGTCATAGAAAGCTCTATTGAATAGCACTGGACTAGTGTTATACCACACATATACACATGCTGCTTTCAGGAGGGAGCTCACTAAATCTCAGGAGCCTTCAGAATCTCACAAGAAAATCCTGACTTTGCAGCATCTACTCCTCTAACCAGCCTCAGCTAAGTGACTGCTGGCAACAAGCAAGCAGGAAAAGAAAATTCACATTGTCAGCATATTCAGGCAATCTTGCCTCCCAAAAGAAACCATTATAAACCGCAAGGAGCTTGAGCATATTCACATGGGCACACATCCACAGTCTCTTTTCTCCATATAGGAGATAACAGGCTGATTTACCTAGGGACTCATAGATGGTTTGAACTATCCTGCGTCCTGTGTCTTTATTATGCCAGTCATTTTTGGTTCTCCCAAAACTACTTTAGTCTCCTCTAGTTCTAACATATTCGATATAGTTGAAGAAGTGAGAGCAGCCTTTGGAGAGCTGACCACCCTGAGATAATATGGTCAGCTGGACAGGCCCCAAACCACCAAGACTTGCCCCACCTTTACTTGTTGAAGAGTTACATGTCATATACCAATTTAGCTAACTTTAAAAGTTTACGTCTTACATGCTTAGTGTAGTTTCTATATCTTTTCACAATCTCTCCACCTAATGTGGTTTATGTTTGGTTAATATTCCCTAAAGGAACCAGATTCAACAAGTCAAGGGGCAGAGATTCCAATGAATCTGGTCAAGAATAAGCCAGAATCAGAAATCAAAGTATCAGCCAACATCTCAAACCATAATTCCCAAACCTGGCTGCATGCCAGAAAAATGTTAGAGCTTTGAAAACACGAATATCTGGGCCCTGTCCTCAGATATGCTGATTAAATTAGTCTGGGAATCAAGATCATTTAAAATCTCATTCAGTGGTTTTCATATAGTACAGACAATGGTCAGAAGTCAAAACCACTGTCTTAGAAAATACCTGAGTCTCATCCTCTAGAGCAGGGGCTATCAAAGCATAGCCTGTAAGCCAAATCTAGCCCCACACCTGGGGACCCATTTGTTTATGTCTTGTCTGTGGCTGCTTTCCCTGCTACAATGGCAGATTTGAGGAGTTGCAACAGAGACCATCTGAACCACAAAGCCAAAAGTATTTACTGTCTTGCCATTTGCTAAAGTCTGAATGTTTGTGTCCCCCCAAAAATGTATATGTTGAGACTAAATCCACAGTGCAGTGGTGTTGGGAGGTGAGGCATCTGAGTGGTGATTAGGTCATGAGGGTGGAGCTCAGACAGATAAAAGGAGGCCTGAGAGAGCTTGTTTGTACCTTTCACCATGTGAGAACACATAGAAGGCGCCATCTATGAGGAACGAGCTCTCACCAGACACCAAATCCCCTGGTGCCATAATCTTGCATTTCCCAAGCTTCAGAATTATTGGCAATAAATTTCTTTTGTCTAGGTTTTTACATTTTACTTATTTAGTTTTAGAGACAGAATCTTGCTCTGTCACCCAGCAAGGTGATGTGACCATAGCTCACTGCAGACTCAAACTCCTGGGTTCAAGCAATCTTCTTGGTTCAACCTCCAGAGTAGCTGGGACTATGAAAGTGTGCATCACCATGCCTGGAGTTTTTTGTTTTTTTTTCCACTTCTGTGCAGACAAGGTCTCATCATGTTACCCAGGCTTTTCTCAAACTCCTGGCTTCATGCAATCCTCCTGCCTCAGCCTCTCAAGTAGCTAGGACTATGAGTGTGGGCCACCAGACCCGGCTAATATTTTTTTACTTTTATGGAGACAAGGTCTCATTATGTTTCCCAGGCTTATCTTGAACTCCTGGGCTCAAGCAATCCTCCTGCCTTGGCCTCCCAAAGTGCTAGGAGTACAGGCTGTTGTTTACAAATTACCCAGTCTAAGGTATTCTGTTACAGCAGCCGAAATGGACTGATACCATTACAGAAAATGTTTGGTGACCCTGGCTCTAGAGCAGTGATCCTCACAGCAGCATAAGCATCACCTGGAAACTTGTTAGATATGTAAACTCTTAGGCCCACCCCAGACCTACTGAATCAGAAACTCTGTGACCTTCTCCTGCCCACTTCTCACTTGCCCCAAGGCAGAGCTCTACTCTTCCTCACCTTTCTGATGGTTGGTCTTAACACCCTTCCCAGAGAGGGTCTTGCCCTATACCCTGGGGGAAGGAATGCTGGCATCCTGCAGCTTCCATCAAAACCCAAGAGGACTGGGTTTGGAGAGCTTCTGGGTAACAGAACACATGGGGCTTCTTGAAGGGTGGCACGCCCAGGGAGGGCGAGGAGGCACCACACCCTTAACCCCCGCACAACTCTTCATATGTATCCTTTGTAGTATCCTTTATAAAAATAAATACATAGATAAGTGTTTCTCTGAGTTCTGTGAGCCTCTCCAGCAAATTAATTGAGCTCAAAGAGGGGGTCGGTCATGGGAACCCAAACTTGAAGCTGATCTGTCAGAAGTTCCAGGGGCCTGGACTTGTGACTGGTATCTGTGGGTTTGAGGGGCAGTCTTGGAGACTGAGCCCCCAACCTGTGGGACTGGACACTATCTCTAGGTAGAATTGAATGGGAGGACACCCAGCTGGTGTCTGCTGCTTGGTGTGTGGGGAAAAAAACCCCACACATTTGGTTACAGAAGTCTTCTATGTTGATTGTTGTGTGAAAACAGAGAAAAAACATGATTTGAGAGTTATTTTCCCAAAACACCTCCCAAACTTCAAATCAAAATAATTAAATGGTCCACCAACATGAGAGTTTTTTTGAATATTCAATAGGAACAGCTATCCTCAAGTAATCTGGTAAATTTAGGTGCAAATGCTGCCAAATTATTATCATCTTGGGAATTTTTACATTTTTAAAAACTCATTAATCCAGTGGGATGCATTTCAGATATAGGAATTTTAAGCACTTGTCAGTGAGGTAAATCTTTCAGTAATTTTTAAGGAATGAGGTATTCTTTAGCAACCCTCATACATCTGATATAGGTGCTCTTAAAAATGTATTTTTCTGCCTTATATAATGCTAGATCTCTGATCATGTATACATCTTTGCTTTGTATTTGTAACATACAATTCCAAAATTTTATATCAGCCCTTTTTCCTTATCAGTGTCATGATAATGATAATCAATTCACTTCTTTCCCTTTTTTTTTTTTTTAGACGGAGTCTCACTCCGTTGCCCAGGCTGGAGTGCAGTGGTGCAATCTCAGCTCACTGCAACCTCCGCCTCCCAGGTTCAAGCAATTCTCCTGCCTCAGCCTCCCGAGTAGATGGGATTACAGGCACACACCACCACGCCCAGCTAATTTTTCTATTTTTAGTAGAGATGGGGTTTCACTATGTTGGCCAGGCTGGTCTCAAACTCCTGACTTCTTGATCCACCCACCTCAGCCTCCCAAAGTGCTGGGATTACAGGTGTGAGCCACTGCACTTGGTCCACTTATTTTCTACTCACCTATTTTTGTCCAAAATACTGTGTTCAACCCTGACACATGCCTTTGAGTTTTCACATAGCATAGTGAGGGAGACAAGTGCATCAGCTCTATTATTGTAGTAGAGTAGGTGACCTCACGCTGTTAAGTCAGCACAGAGAAGCAGCAGGCATTTTAACAGAGTACCAGTTTTCTATTGGTAATAAATAACCACAGACTTAGTGGCTTCAAACAACTGTATTGTCTTACATTTCTGTAGATGAAGAGTCCCACACAGGTGTCATTAGGCTAAAATCAAGGCATCTGCCAGGCTGCATTCCTTTCTGGAAGCTCTAGGAAGAAATCCATTTCCTTTTCAGTTCCACTGGCTTCCCGCATTCCTTGTCTTGTGGCTCCTTTCTTTACCTTCAAAGATAGAAACTTTGCATCTCTCTGCCCTGCTTCTATCTTCACGTCTCTTTCTGACCATAGTCAGGAAAAGTTCTTTTTTTTTTTTTCTTTACTTTTATTTATTGTTTTTTATTATTATACTTTAGGTTTTAGGGTACATGTGCACAATGTGCAGGTTTGTTACATATGTATCCATGTGCCACGTTGATTTCCTGCACCCATTAACTCGTCATTTAGCATTAGGTATATCTCCTAATGCTGTCCCTCCCCGCTCCCCTCAACCCACAACAGTCCCCGGAGTGTGATGTTCCCCTTCCTGTGTCCATGAGTTCTCATTGTTCAATTCCCACCTGTGAGTGAGAACATGCGGTGTTTGGTTTTTTGTCCTTGCGATAGTTTACTGAGAATGATGTTTTCCAGTTTCATCCATGTCCCTACAAAGGACATGAACTCATCATTTTTTATGTTCTTTAGACTGGGCCCACTCACATAATCCAGGATAATCTCCCAGGACGAAGACCTTCTACCTGAATTGCATCTGCTAAATTCTTTTTGCCATGTCACATATTCTAAGATTCCAGGGATTGGGATTCGGATGTGGACATATAAGGGGGAGTATTTTCTACCTACCACAGAGGGTGAGGAAGAAGAAACAAAGAGGTGTAAAAAGACCCTGGAAGAGATGAACCTTGAGCCAAGTCTTGAAGGTGTAGTGGGAATTAGCCAGCTGGAGAAGGGGGAAAGCATTTTTTGATAAGATACTTACATTATTTCATCAACAAATATTTTTATGCTGCTCCTACCAGGTTCCAGGCACTATCCAATGACATTGGGAGTACAGGACATAGTCAAAGAATTGCAAGTAGCATTGCGACCAGAAAGAGGTCCCAATCCAGACCCCAAGAGGATCTTGTGCAAGAAAGAATTTGAGGCGAGTCCATAAAGTGAAAGCAAGTTTATTAAGAAAGTAAAGGAATAAAAGAGTGACAACTCCATAGGCAGAGCAGCCGCAAGGGCTGCTGATTGACTATGTTTATGGTTATTTCTTGATTACATGCTAAACAAGGGATGGATTATTCAGAAGTTTTCCAGGAAAGGGGTGGGCAATCCCCAGAGCTGAAGGTTCCTCCCCCTTTTAGACCATACAAAGTAACTTCCTGACATTGACATGGCATTTGTAAACTGTCAAGGAGTTGGTGGGAGTGTAGCTGTGAGAATGACCAGAGGTCACCCTCATCACCATCTTGGTTTTGGAGGGTTTTAGCCGGCTTCTTTACTACAACCTGTTTTATCAGCAAGGTCTTTATGACCTGTATCTTGTGCCAGCTTCCTATCTCATCCTGTGACTTAGAATGCCTTAACCATCTGAGAATGCAGCCCAGTAGGTTTCAGCCTTATTTTACCCAACTCCTATTCAAAATGTAGTCGCTCTGGTTCAAACGCCTCTGACAGTATGGGAAAGCCAGAATATAGGGGGAATGTTAGGGGTGATAGGAAGCTCAGCTAGCAAGTAGTCAGGGACCAGGTTATGAGAGTTTTGAATGCCTGTTCAGAAGTTTGGATTTTATCCTGAAAGTGATGGGGAGCTACAAAAGTAACTTATGCAGGAGGTGATGTTATCAGATGTGTCTTTCAAAAAAAAAAAAAAAATAACTCACTCGGGAGGCTAAGGCAGGAGAATGGCGTGAACCTGGGAGGCGGAGCTTGCAGTGAGCCAAGATCGCACCACTGCACTCCAGCCTGGGAGAAAGAGCGAGACTCCGTCTCGAAATAAAAATAAAAATAAAAATAAAATAACTCAGCAATGAAAATTATGGATACAATAGAAAAGAACCTAGCCTACTGATATTATTAAGGATGATGGGAAATGGATTCAGGAGACATTTAAAAAGTAAAACTCACAGACAAGTGTAAGGAAGAGGAAGAGAGATACTTGAAGAAAACTACCAGAATTCTACCTTGGTTGAATAATGAGGTGGTGATTCCATCAAGACAGGGAATGCAGAAAAGAGTGGATTCAAAGTGAATGTGACTTCTGTGTTGTACACATTACACTTGCTGTGAAATTCTATTTAGGATATTTACTAGACATTTCAATATAATAAGCTAGATCTTAGGTACCTGGGCTACAGTTATATATTGCTGAGTCTTTAAAAAAAAGACGGTAATTAATATGATGAGGATAAATCAAAGCAAATAATGAGAGAATGTAAAGTGAACAAAGAAGATGGGAGGACACCAAAAGAAAGAGTGGACAAAAGGAGTCTATGAAAAATGCCAGGAAAGAGATGACAGGAAGTAGAAAAACAATAACAAAAGGGTTGTTGTATCAGCCAGAGAATTTAAAAACTGATTGGTCAATCTGGTAAAATAAGGCAGAATAGTCAAGTAAGAAAGTATTGAAAAGGACCGTTGTATTTGGCAGCTAGGGGAAAAACCATCAAGTCTTGTTACTTGTCAGTTTCAGTGGCATGGTACAGACTGGTGCCACCTTGCACTTATTTCAGAAAGGCATGAAAGGTGAAGCATCGGGGAGAGAGAAGCACTTCGTTAAGAAGCTGGGCTGGGAAGTGGAGAACTAGCATCATGACTAGGGACACCTGTGTGGAAGATGGCCAAGAATAACAAAGTGCTCAAAAGTTTAAGAAAAGGAGTTTGAATCTGCTTTTTTATGTGGAAGCAAAATGAATCAGCAGAGGATAAAGAGAATATTCAAGGAGAGAAAGATATTTGAAAAAGTCAAGGTCCCAGAGGGTGCAAACCCACAACATCAGTTGAATTTTTAGACTGAGCAAGAAGACTGCTAACTTTTCTCCAACAGTGAAGGAAAAGGTGGGTTTGGATGCAGTAACTCTAATTTAAAAGTTAAGGAAGTTCCAAAATTAAAGACTATATTCTCTCTGAAGCAGACAGTGAGGAAATCTATTAAGAGGGGAGGGCTCTAGAGAGGTGGGGATTTAAGAACAAGATGAAGACTTGAAATACTCTGTGAGAGAATGGGAACCAGAAAGTTGTTTGTCAAGGAGTGTTGAGGGCTGGCTTAGGTTGACAGGTATGGGTTAGTGATGGCAGCCTCCTGCAGAGAGTTCTGGAGACCTGACCTTGTTACTGACAACAGGTACACCTCGCTTGTTCTTTCTTAAGACTCTTCCACTAGCCATTTCTTGTCCCTGCCATATTCCTCTGTTGATCTCCTGGCTGACTTCACCTTGGAATTCAGGTCTCATCTGGGAATGTCATTTCCTTTAGAGAGAACTTTACTGATCAACCTGAAGCAGCCTCTGGAGTTACTCCCTATCATGCCAGCGTATTTTGCCTTCTTTAGAACTTGATCACTCTGTAATATTTTCCTGTTCACTTATTTCATTATTCCTGTCTGCCTTCTTCTCACTAGAACATAAGCCTTCATGAGAAATGGAACCTTATCAGTTTTGTTTATACAGCACCCCACTCTCTAGCACATGGTAGGTGATCAATAAATATTTCATGTTGAATATTTTGTGATTTTGCATAAGTAGCTCAGAGGGCAAGGTATAGGGAAGGAAAAAGCAGTGAAAATGGTGACTAAAGTAAAGGGAGAAAATGTGCGGTTCAGATGGGTCAATAGACTGGAGGAAAATAGAGACGTCGAGGGCCCGGAAGGTTTAGTGGGAGAAATGATAGGAAGATACTGGAATTTCTTTACAAAACAGTTTAATCATGGAAAACTGCAGACATATACAAAAATAGGAATGAGTCCCTGTACTCAGCCACAGGTTGAACAATTAGCAAGTCACTGCAATCTTTTATTCTCTACTTGCCACCCACTCAATCCTTTCATCCAGAAGAAATTATAGTTACTGCATCCACAAATGTCAAAGTAAAATATCTGATGTATCATTTTACCCATAAATATTTTGATAAACCCTTAAAAGATGTAAAAAAATCATTATCACAGTCGAAAATTAAAACTTCTTCCCTAGTTACTAGAACTTAGCATTCAGAAGTACAGAACTTCCAGCTGACAAGCTGCAGGATAGAGTCATGGGTGTAGGAGGCTAAGGGAATGGGAGGTGGGTATTTATGGCAGTGATGACTTAGTGAATCTGACATCTGTGGCTGCAAAAGTTAACAATAATTTCTTCTAGGATAATGGCAGTACTTCTGGCACAGAGAGGAATCAGGTGCCCAGTAAATTGAAGGAAGAGTACAAAGAATCAGGTAACAAGATCCTGTAGCTGAGCAATGCAGAAACGAATAAAACTTGATTACTTTTAATTACATATTCCCAACTGTCACTTACTTGACATTACAGCATATATGTACATTCTATTGTTTCTGTTTTAATGTAGTTCTTCAGTCAAATATGGGAATTTTTAGTTATAATTTCTACTAAGCGTAGCTATATAAGTTGCCAGTCATCACTTTTGGGGATAATTATCATCAGAGAGAAAGAGAGAGAGAATCTACTAAAGATTGTGGTTAGAAAAGAAAGGGGGGAAGTTTGCAAGATAGAATTTGTACAATAAAGTGTGGAAGAGAAAAAGGAAACTTGGAGACACTGAGCCTGGATCTCAGCATGCGCGCGCCAGCCTGTTTGGGGAACAGGAGTGCAACATTGTTGAGAGCAAGTGACAATATGACTTCTGACATAAAGTATAAAAGTCAGGAGAACAACAGAATCACTGCATGTGTCCACAGGTTGGTGAATTGCCACTATGCAGTTTAACTAAAAATTATTCAAAGCATCTCAGGCCTTAATTTTATCTCTGGAATTATGTTGAAGCCTGGAATAAAGAAGGAAGAATTCTATGTCCTAAAATTACAATGGCATTAAACATTTGCAAGAAGGACAAATATCAAAACAGTGTTTATCATGCACATTATCATATTATCTGTGGCAAAGCAAAAGAAATTTACAACAATCTCACTGAAATGGGGAGATAGAAATCCTTTAAAAACTCAAGCAAGCAGAGAATCTTAATGAAAAACTTAATTGTATACCATCCATGATTGCTGATTTATATGTATAAAATATCACTGTGGCTTTCTGTAACATACCTTTTTATCATTTAATTTTTGTGAACTTAAATATCTGGAAGTCTTTTCAAAGTATTCATCTTAACCTGACCTCCTAACCTTATATTTGTAATACCTCTATCCTTCAACTCTTTCCACAAGGATTTTCAGGGAACTCACCTTGGCTAGGAAGAATCAACCACTTTCCTTATTTCTGTAGTGCATTATTTATTGGAGGCCTGGCTTAATTTCTTTTAAGTCTGAGCCTAAGAATGTGTACAAATTTGTATGACTGGTACAGGCCAATTTCAGAGCAACATATTTGCAACTGGTGACTTGGGTTTGTTCTAAGATTATGTGACATTTTAGAAATAGGAAAAGGTAACTTGCTTTCTCTGTTTCACCTTTATAAAGTGGTGCAGAAAATATTACTAGTTATCTGATAGAAAACTTCTATCAAATCAGTGTCTACCCAAAAGCAAGAAAGCCCCAGTCCTAAACACTGCTCAGAATAATGAAGCATTGTTGTATTTTATCAATCATCAGAAAATGTAACCCAGGATGGCCGTATTTTCCCCTAAAAGAGTCTTAGAAAGTAGTCATTGACAAGTCAATGTGTCATTTTTTAAGACCTATTCTTCCTTATCTGTTTAGCACTTTTTGCCAGGAGATATGGTTTCCATAGTACATATTTGCATGATGCTTTCCTCTTATCCAAAGGGGATACATTCCAAGACCCTCAGTGAATACCTGAAACTGCAGGTTGTATTAAACCTCATATACACTGTGTTTTATCTTCTATGTACACACCTATGATAAAGTTTAATTTATAAGTTAGGCACAGTAAGAGATGAACAATAATAACTAATAATAAAATAGAACAATTGCAATAATATGGTATAAGTTATGTGAATGTGGTCTCTCAATATTTTATTGTACTGTACTCATCTGTTTTCTGACCTCAGCTGATCTCAGGTAACTAAAACCACTGAAAGTGAAACTTGATAAGGAGAAATCCTTCACCAGCAACCTTAAAAAGCCTACTTTCACTTCATTTTCTACCTACTAAAAAGAAAAATACACTCAATATAATTCTGCACTACAAAAAGTAAGTGCAATCATTTTCAAAATTGCCTAGAAATGTTTGAAATGTGCATTTTGCCCCTCATTTAACACAATTTTTCTACATAATTGACACAACACAATCAAATCTTTTCAAAAGGCAGAGTATCCTCTGACTCTTACCTTCTACCTTTATATTCTAGCACCTTCCTGAAATTTTTCTGTAGTTTAATGCTGGAATAACAGCACCTTTACGGCAACTATTTAATAATATTTGCTTCCTTTCTGTAGGTGAGCAATAACTCTAATTAGAGTCAGCATAAAAAATAACACACCTAGTGGTATAGAGTGCAAGGGAAATTAGACTTGATAGGCATGAAGATATCATACTCAAGGAAAAGACTTTAATAAAATCTAAAATAACAGAGCATAGCCTTGGAAAGCTATCATAGAATTAAGGGGTAGTAGTGCTAGATATTACTTGGTCTACCCTCCATCTTTTACTGAGGAAAAAAATAAACACCCAGAGAGCAGGCAGCTTGTGTGAGTTCTGATTAATGAGAGTCAGGTATTCCAACTGTTCTTCATATTCTAAAAATTGCCCACAGCACGGAAGAATCGCTGAATGCACTCTATGCTCATGATACAAAACTAAACTGCCATTTTTAACTCACATTGTGTGGCTGAAGCCTTCACCTCCAGGGGTGCTCATAGGAGAGTTATAGACTCCAGGACTGTTGAGAGTTGGCTCCACACCAACATTAGAGGCAAAGACCAAGTGGGCATTGGGTCCCCTGTGGTGCCTGCAGTGAGATCATAAAGGGGCAGCAGTATGAAGGATCACTGACTAATAATTGAATTTCAAGTGTTGGCAGCAATGAAAGATGCTTTCCCTCCAAGGGCCTCAGATATGAGCAAGCCAGTGTTTAGGCCATTTCACTGTGAAACCCCCCCCCCCACACTCCTGGCCCCAAGTGTGCTGGAGTACCCTGTTTTTATCCTTACTTCACAGGTGCAGTGGCAACTCAGTGTAGGTTCAGGGATATTTTAAGCTAGAAGTGGAGGGAAAGGAGGAAATCATAGGGATAAGGGATGCAGTAATAGGATCAAACATTTGTAATTCCAGATGGGACAGGAGACTGTTGGAATTGGGGTACTAGAGGGAGTCAGATAGAGATATAAAAAGTAGTGGTCAGAGAATGGGATATTTGAAACTAAGATTATAGAGGGGTAAGAGTTTTTAGCAATCATGGGGTAAGAGTTTTTAGTAATCATGATGTCAGATTTTGATTATAGCAGTAAATAACTGAGGTAGGTGAAGGATATGGAGAAGGGGAGTTCAAAGAATAAAGAGGGCTAGGCGTGGGAAGAATCACCTATGAGGATATTGAAATTGCTAGAAATAAATGAAAAAATAGTGTTTATTCACTGACAATTGTTGGCCAAATGGGAGTGGAAAATGTTGATTTTTCTAATTCCACCATTCCTTCCATTTTTATTAACTTGAATTATCCTGTGAAGAACTTTGGATACTGTGATGAATGCTGAGCAGGATGACTACTAAAGTTTATCTTTTTAGTTATCAATTTTCAAAGACATTGGTTCTATAGTTAGCTCAAATGGTGACAATGACCATTTTTTTTGCGGGGGGGAGTGCAGTAAACTTTGCAGGTAGGGGCAGGGAGCTAGCTCTTCCTGTTAGTGTCAGTGTGAATTTATAGTTGTTCTAGTTAATATCTTTGGTTCAACTGCAGCTAAGACTTTTTTTTTTTCTTCATTCAAAAATATTTATTAAGTCCTTTATTCATGCAAGCCACGGTGCTGGGTTCTGGAGTTACAAAAGTGAACATGACTAACCATGTCAGGCATATGCACTAAACATAGGTGCCTACTTCTGAATAGTATATTACACATCTGAGACATTTTACATTCTAGACACTGGGAGAAGCCATTCCAATGCACAATAACCCTGTCTATAGTAGACTCCTGGCAACTTGAGGCTTGCTGTTCAATCAATGATATCTTAAATTCCAATCCTCAAAAAAAAAAGAAAAAACTGTCCTCAAAAATGTCCTGGCCATACTGTCGAAAGTAGTTTATACATTCAATGCTATCCCCATCAAGCTACCATTGACTTTCTGCACAGATTTAGAAAAAACTACTTTAAATTTCATAGGGAACCAAAGAAAGAGCCCACATAGCCAAGACAATCCTAAGCAAAAAGAACAAAGCTGGAGGCATCATGCTACCTGACTTCGAACTATACTACAAGGCTATAGTAACCAAAACAGCACGATACTGGTACCAAAACAGATATATAGACCAATGGAACAGAACAGAGGCCTCCGAAATAACACCACATGTCTACAACCATCTGATCTTTGACAGACCTGATAAAAACAAGAAGTGGGGAAAGGATTCCCTATTTAATAAATGGTGCTGGGAAAACTGGCTAGCCATATGCAGAAAACTGAAACTGGATCCCTTCCTTACACCTTTTACAAAAATTAACTCAAGGTGGATTAAAGACTTAGGTCTTATATTTAAGACCTAAGTCTTATTAAAGACCTTAGGTCTTATATTTAAGACCTAAAACCATAAAAACCCTAGAAGAAAACATAGGCAATACCATTCAGGACATAGGCATGGGCAAAGACGTCATGACTAAAACACCAAAAGCAATGGCAACAAAAGCCAAAACTGACAAATGGGATCTAATTAAACTAAAGAGTTTCTGCACAGCAAAAGAAACCATCATCACAGTGAACAGGCAACCTACAGAATGGGAGAAAATTTTTGCAATCTATTCATCTGACAAAAGGCTAATAACCAGAATCTACAAAGAACTTAAACAAATTTACAAGAGAAAAACAACCCCATCAAAAAGTGGGCAAAGGATATGAACAGACACTTCTCAAAAGAAGACATTTATGCAGCCAACATACCAAAAAAAGCTCATCATCACTGGTCATTAGGGAGATGCAAATCAAAACCACAATGAGATGCCATCTCATGCCAGTTAGAATGGTGATCATTAAAAAGTCAGGAAACAACAGATACTGGCAAGGATGAGGAGAAATAGGAATGCTTTTACACTGTTGGTGGGAGTGTAAATTAGTTCAACCATTGTGGAAGACAGTGTGGCGATTCTTCAAGGATCTAGATCCAGAAATATCATTTGTCCCAGCAATTGCATTACTGGGTATAGACCCAAAGGATTATAAATCATTCTACTATAAAGACCCATGCACACATATGTTTATTGTGGCACTGTCCACAATAGCAAAGACTTGGAACCAACCCAAATGCCCATCAATGATAGACTGGATAAAGAAAATGTGGCACATAACACCATGGAATACTATGCAACCATAAAAAAGGATGAGTTCATGTCCTTTGCAGGGACATGGATGAAGCTGGAAACCATCATTCTCAGCAAATTAACGCAGGAACAGAAAACCAAATACCACAAGTTCTCACTCATAAGTGGGAGTTGAACAAAGAACACATGGACACAGGCAGAGGAACATCACACACGGGGGCCTGCCGGGGGCTGGGCGGGCTAGGGGAGGGACAGCATTAGGAGAAACACCTAATGTAGATCACGTGTTGATGGGTGCAGCAAACCACCATGGCACGTGTATACCTATGTAAAAAACCTGCACGTTCTGCACATGTATCCCAGAACTTAAAGTATAATTTAAAAAAAAAAAAAGTTGAGCTAAGATAGAACATTTTGAAGTCAGCTTTAGTTATGTTCTTTGGGAATTTCCAAGGGTGCTTATTCTCTGTTGACTATTCTAAGCTTCTGTGACCATGGAGCACTTTTTGGCAGAGCATTTAGGAGGATTCTAGTTATGAGAAACTTATCTTTGGAAACAGTCTTTTCATGTCCTCCCAGGGTTCAACCATTTGTGATTCTAATGTTTCCTTGGCTCCTGTGGGTAAAATTTTCCTGCCCTGAGAATTGAAATTCTCATGGAAACTTTTCTACCATGTTTGTCTTCTTGAATTTATCAGAATGAGCCAATCCATAATAGATATCAGTCAGCAGAGTAGTTTTAGATACATCCAAATATTTTTTGAAAGTTATAGAATTGAACATTCAGGTAGGTCAAATAATTTATCAAAGATCACATCATTTTACTTTTTGCCATCTGTGAATATAAGAGTTGCTCCATTGAAAGTCTTCCCAATTTCGGCCAGGCGTGGCGGCTCACGCCTGTAATCCCAGCACTTTGGGAGGCCGATGCAGGTGGATCACGAGGTCAGGAGATCGAGACCATCCTGGCTAACACGGTGAAACCCCGTCTCTACTAAAAAATATAAAAAATTAGCCAGGCAGGGTGGTGGGCGCCTGTAGTCCCAGCTACTCAGGAGGCTGAGGCAGGAGAATGGCGTGAACCTGGGAGGTGCAGCTTGCAGTGAGCTGAGATCGTGCCACTGCACTCCAGCCTGGGTGACAGAGACTCTGTCTCAAAAAAAAAAAAAAAAAAAGAAAAGTCTTCCCAATCTCTTTCCCGAGGTCTTTCAGAGCATCCTAGTGGGAAGTGCCTCTTTCCATTTTACAACAGAGCAGGCCTGACCTGGAGGCCTGAGTATTTTTGTGTAAACTCAACAAAAGCAATGCTCATTCTCGAGAACTTTTTGATCTTACAAGGAGCTCTGAGAAGAAGGTGGCTTTTTTGCTGTTTGTTTTTTAGCTTTTCTTGCTTTTGTATCTTGAATAATGCATAAACTGAAATACCAAAGAGGAGAAGAGAAATAGCAGAAAAGTCAGGCTCCTCTGAATAACGAACCCACTTTTTTCCACAGCCCCATTGCTGAGACTTGTAGACTGGGGAAGATTTCACCTGTGTGATGGAAAATGCCAAGTCTTAAAGAAGAGTTCTCTTTCACTCCTGCTCGGTAGGAGGCCCTTCCCATGGACCCTTCTTCCCTGGCAGAGAGAGGGAGAGCCAGAAACATGGCCTTTTAACTTTGTTATCAGCAGTTGGGAGGCTATGTTGAGTTTTGGTTTGGTTTTCAAATGAGTGATTACCATCTCTCTAAGAAGGTCAGAGAGAAAGCTGAGGGGAGGGACAGACCGGACATGTTGCCACTACTTCCTAAAGGGCTTGGAAGTCCATCAAAACTATTACTTTTTCTTAATTTTCTCATGTTTGGCAAGGGGGAGCTGCTTCATATTGGCTTCTGTTCCTTTTATGACATGACTTTATTAATCTTTGAAAGTCTTCTTGCTTTTTGCCGCAAGATGTCCTAGGGTTATATATTTCTTATCCCTGACTTAGAGTCATCCATTCCTTTAAAATTCAACTTTATTTCATTTAAAATGTTATGATTGGCAAAAGTTGATGAATGCATTCTAATTAAACTAAAGAGCTTCTGCACAGCAAAAGAAACTATCATTGGAGTGAACAGACAATCTACAGAATGGGAGAAAATTTTTGCAATCTCTCCATCTGACAAAGGTCTAATATCCAGAGTCTACAAGGTACTTAAATTTACAAGAAAAACAAACAAACAACCCCACTAAAAAGTGGGCAAAGGCCATGAACAGACACTTTTCAAAAGAAAACATTCATGTGGCTAACAAACTTATGAAAAAAAGTTCAACATCACTGATCTTAGAGAAATGCAAATCAAAACCACAATAAGATACCATCTCACACCAGAATATCATCAGAAGGGCCATTATTAAAAGTCAAGAAAGAACAGATACTGGCAACATTGCAAAGAAAAAGGAACACTTTTACACTGTTGGTGGGAGTGTAAGTTAGTTCAACCATTGTGGAAGACAGTGTGTTAATTCCTCAAAGATCCAGAAGCTGAAATACCATTTGACCCAGCAATCCCATTACTGGGTATATACCCAAAGGAATATAAATCATTCTATTATAAAGATACATGCATACATATGTTCATTGCTTCACCATTCACAATAGCAAAGACATGGAATCAACCTAAATGCCCATCAATGATAGACTGGATAAAGAAAATGTGGTACATATACACCAGGGAATACTATACAGCCACAAAAAAGAATGAGATCATGTCCTTTGCAGGGACATGGATGCAGATACAAGCCATTATCCTCAGGAAACTAATGCAGGAACAGAAAACCAAATGCCACATGTTCTCATTTATAAGTGTGAGTGGAACAACGAGAAAACATGGACATTTGGAGAGGCATAACACACACTGGGGCCTATAGGTTGGTTACAGGAGAGCATCAGGAAGAATAGCTAATGCATGTTAGGCTAAATACTTAAGTGATTGAATGACCTGTGTAGCAAACCACCATGGCACATGTTTACCTATGTAACAAACCTGCACATCCTGCACATGTACCCTGGAACTTAAAAAAGTTAAAGAAAAAAATGAAAAAAAAATGTTATTTATTGACACAATACTATGGAAGCTCACGAATATGAGGCTATCATTACTTCTAGAATTTTTATATGGTCAGATTGGAAATAAATACTTATGAAAATAAAAACCATATATTCATATCTACAATTCAAATTTAACATCTCAAAAATTGTGCTTAGACTAGGTGCAGTGGCTTACACCTATAATCTCAGCATTTTAAGAGCCTGAGGCAGGAGGATCACTTGAGCTCAGAAGTTCAAGACCAGCCGTGGCAACATAGCAAGACTCTTATCTTTAAAAAGAAAGAAACAGAAAAAGAAAAAAAAATTGCTTATGTTTTTTGAACTTGTATCTGTTCCTTTTTTTGATTACACCAAATATCTCAGTTCCTAGCAATATTAACGTCAATACATTTTGTGTTTTATCTCACAAGGTACATATGATTATTTTTAAATAATTTTACCAATATTACTACTAACAGTGAAGTTGAATGAAGTTTTAGAATTCTTTGCATGTCTATATGTCTTTAAAACATGTGAGCTTAGAACATATATGTCTATAGAATACACTTTGGATCTATAATCAAAATAAGTTCTGAAGTCACTTGAAATAATCCTTTGCTTTGAGTGATTTTTCTCCAACTTAAAATGCATTTAGACATTCATTTTTAGCATGTTTCCATTTTTAAGCGTTGCTTTTAAAAATTTTTATCTTGTGAGAGTGTACCTCACTTACACAATCCTGAAGTTGAAGCTGTATAACAAAATATGTTCAGGTAAGTCTTACTTCCATCCCTCTCTTATCTACCTTGTTCCCTCCCTCCCTTATATGCCATTTATGTCCATTTTTCATTTACCCTTTCAGAATTTCCCTCTGCAAATATAAGCAAATATACACATATATTTGTATTTCTCCCCCTTTCCTGTACAAAAGTCTGCATATCATATATATATACTATTCATTTTGTACCTTGCTTTATTCACTTAATGTATCTTGGAAATCACACCACTTTAGGATATGGAAAATTTTCCTCATTTCCTTTTATGTCTACAGGGTATTCCACTGTGAGATGTATCATATCATTTGGATTGTAGGGTGTTTGCTTTGCTTTCATTACACATATAAGTAATTGTATTTATGTTTATATCTGTAATTGTATGTATATATAATTCTTTACCATATCACACAAATGAAACAATGAGTAACCTTTTGCTAATGTTGTTTTTACTTATACTAGTATATTCATGAATTATAGTCCTAGAAGTGGGAATGCTGACTCAAAGAGCAAATGAATATTGCAACTGAAAGAATATTGCCAAGCTTCTTTTCATATGGGGATATAACAATTTTTCATTTCTACCAGTGCCATTTGAGTTTGTCTATTTCATAACAGCCTTGCAAACAGAATATTCTACCAAACATTTAGATTGTTGCCAATATTATAGGTGAGAAATAGTATCTCAATATAGTTTGTTTTAATTTACATTTCTTCTATTAAAGTAAGTTTGAGCTTCTTTAAATAACTTTAAACATCATTAAACTCAATTTTTGCTTCCTCTAGTGAACTGCCCAGCTTATCTTTTGCCCATTTTTCTATCACTATTGGTCCTTCTCTTTCCTGTTTTTAGTACCTTTTTTATATATTAGAAACAATAGCCCTTTGTCTTTAACATAAGCCATAATGCACAAACATTTTCTTTACAATGTGTGATTTTTCTTTTACTATGTTTATGGCAATTTGCCATGCAATTTTATTAAGTACTCAAACATGTTGACCATTTCTTAAATGAGACAGCCATGAAATTTTAGCAGTTTTCCTGACAACGGTGATGAATTTTGAATAATTCATCCTATCTTACATAGGCACTATTATAAACAATAAATGATATCTGCAAAAAGGTGAACAACTTTAAAAGTTAGCGACTGTAATGGGATCGTCATCCTAACTAAATACCAATTCAACTCCACAGCTTGACTTGATTCATGTTTTTATTCAGCCACACACCATGAGAGTCATCAGTACCATTCCCCTAATTTTACCAGGGTGTAACAGAGGCTCAGAAAAGTGTGGTGGTGTACAACATTCACCCACTGAGTCAGTAGACATGATTCCGGGGCTGGAGCACAAGCCCTGAATTCTTTCTACTTTCACCCCTGGCCTAAGTTAGGGCTCACTGACTTCTGTTTTCACAAATCACCATGGTAATGATAAAGAATTATGTCCTCTTTCTTCTACTTCTTAATGAGCAAACCTTTTTTGTTGTTATTGTTTTAATATTGTATCTCTTCTTTGGAAGCCTAATGAGTATTTGGACTTTTTTTGTTTAAGGGAGAAAAAGCACAGCTGGGAATCCAAAGACAGCTTTTGCATCCCCTCACTGCACATCTCTCTCCCCACCTGCAGAGAATTGCCGCTCAGACACCATCTTCCTCACCTCAGCCTCTTGTAATGTTCCTTACTACCATGTTCCCTCCTCCAGCCTCTCACAATGTGGTTGACTGTTTCCTCACAATCTCTTCCTCTCTAAACTAGACATTTAAATGTAAGGAGTTTTCATCCTTTCTGCCAAAATTGAATCTTACCATATTGCTTACCCATATTGTTATAACTTTTCATTCAGCCACATAAATCTTGCTCTCCATATTAATTCAATCATACATAAATATTGCTTTCAATAATTAATATGAACACTTTTTAGAACATGTTAAAAGCTGGAGAAGAAAAATAAAGAAAGCAGTAAGAAGATAGGGTATTTACACTTTTATCTCTTCTAACCAAAGATCAATCAATTCAATGATCCATGCTAGACACACACGCAGCTTCATCTTTCTGATGACTTGTTACACTCATCCCAATGATCCCACTTTCTTTCTCAACATTTGTTTTAACTCCACTTTATCCAATTTCACTTTTTCTCATATTTTCTGATCCAGAATTGGCCAAATGAGTTAAGAAACCTAATATCAAATGCATCAATGATTTCTTTACAATGCAGTAAATATTACATGTTTTTAGTTAATAAAAAGGGCCAAAACTGCTTCACATGATCTCTTTACTACATTCATCTTTAATATTTCATAAGGTTGCTTATTCACCACTTTCATAAATAACAAATCTATTCAATGACTCATTATTATACAATTTCCTTAAGAATCATACTTTAATCTTAACAACTCAACTATGTGTTTTGTTAAACATATTTGTGGTATTTATCTCATAATGTAGGAAAGCGTATTTTAGACAAATTCACCAAATCATTCATTGTATGAAAAAAGTGTCATAAAGTGCTACATTTAAGAAAATGTACATGGCAAAACCCCGTCTCTACTAAAAATACAAAAATTAGCTGGCCTGGGCAACAAAGCGAGACTGTCTAAAAAAAAGAAAATTTACATCAGATTTTTTATTGCTATTGAAAACTCACTATACTGATCCTCCATAGGCTAAATTGTTAAAAGAAGCCAAGACTAAAGCAATGAAAACATTATTCCATCATGGAAATATCACTGACCAAAGGAAGTTAGTAAAGAAGATCAAATTATGTCTACTGAGTCTTTCATAATTGAACATCTAAGTGTTCAATAAATATTCACTAGCTAGCTCCAATTAATATCTTAAATTGTAGAATTACAAATCAAAGCAAAAATTCTAGACAGTAAGAGACTTTAAAAAGACATTCATGGCAATTTTGCAGTATTATGAGACATTTTCACAAGGTTCATATTCGAACCTTCAGAATATTTTTGAACCTGTAATGTCTTGCCTCTCTCTATGTTGTCAGATGATAAGTTCCTTCTCCTCCTAGCTATTACTTTTTCTCAACTTAGTATCTCTTAAGGCTAAAAAAACTATTCAGAGCATCATACAAAGTTTCAAAATAAAATATGTTTTACCTAAAATATTCAGCCCGTTGAATCAAGATTGGCTATTTCCTGGAATTTTCCTATTACCTCCACTTTTCTATTTTGCTTCTGTAATCATATCTTTAACACATACAAAATCTAACATGTCTTGCAATTAATGCAGAAATTTTATAAATCCATGGGTGGTACAGGGGGATTGAATTGTATTCCTCAAAAAGATATGCCCAAATCCTAATCTTGGTACCTGTCAATGTAACTTTATTTGAGTATAGGGTCTTTGCAGAGGTAATGAAAAGGATCTTCAGATGGGATCATCCTGGATTTAAAGACGGCCCTACATTCAATAGCTAGTGTTCTTGTAAGAAAAGAAGAGATTTGAGACATGCACCCAGAGAAGAAGGTGGCGTGAAGGTAGAGCAGAGGTCAGAGTGGTGAGTCTACAAGCCAAGAAACCAAGACTGCCAGCAGCCGCCAGAAGCTAGGAGAGAGGCAGGGAAACAGATGCTCCTTCTGAGCTTCTAGAAGGAAACAACCCTGCCAAACACCTTAATTTTGAGCTTCTAACCTCCAGAACTATCAGAGAATAAGTTCCTGTTATTTTTTTTCTTTTTTTTTTTTTTTTTTTTGAGACAGAGTCTCGCTCTGTCGCCCAGGCTAGAGTGTGGTGGCGGGATCTCTGCTCACTGCAAGCTCTGCCTCCCGGGTTCACACCATTCTCCTGCCTCAGCCTCCCAAGTAGCTGGGACTACAGGCATCCGCCACCATGCCCAGCTAATTTTTTGTATTTTTAGTAGAGATGGGGTTTCACCATGTTAGCCAGGATGGTCTTGATCTCCTGACCTCGTGATCCTCCCGCCTCGGCCTCCCAAAGTGCTGGGATTACGGATGTGAGCCACCGCACACAGCCAAGTTCCTGTTATTTTAAGCCACCAAGTTTGTAGTAACTTGCTAGAGCAACCCTAAGAAACTAACATAAATAGTTAAACAATAAAACAAACATTAGTTGCAAAGAATCTAAAATCTAGTAATTCATATACACACTGTGTCAGGTGCCTCAGTCTCCAGTTTCCACCAGCAGTTTTTCTTACACAAATTCACTTTTTGATACTATTTAGTTTTCAAGCTGGACGGCTAATGTAATCCTTCTAATTTTAGAGGCTATTTGGAAAAATCTTCTCTTATTATCTATAACATGACTTATCTGTCAGATTGTTTCATTTTGCTTTGTCTCCAAAGAAAAAATAGACTCAGTTGCCAAGGGCAAATTTGGAAAAGATATGTCACCTTGGTCTCTGATGAATGTCATTGGCAATACAAAGAAAAGCAAGTTTCTTTTGCTTGGTGGGAAAGGAAAAGAAGCCCAGAAATTACTCTGTTCTCCCAATTTCTGAAACGCTGAAAAAAAGACCTTGGTCCATAGAAGAACAATATTCCTCAAGAACAAACCTGAACACTTTGGTTGAATTCTTTGGTAGTCTATACTTTTAGTCACAGATAGTTACTCTCCTGAAGTACAATATATTGCTGAGCCCCAGGGAAAAAAAAATAGCATAAATCACAGAATGTTCCCAATGCCTGCATCTTAGAATTGCTTCATTTATTTGTTCAACAAATGCTTATTGAGCCTTTTTTTTTTTTTTTTTTTTTTTTGACTCAGTCACTGAGTTAGGTATGGTGAACACATAATCATTTAAGTCCTTTCCTGCTAGTGGATAGAGAAGTCAGAGAAAAATAAATTACAGTGTGGTATTAAAAAGACCCATTACAGAGATATGGACAAAATATTAAGAAAACAAAAGAATGGAACTAACTCTGCCTGAAAGGACTTAGAAAGACATCACCATATCAGGCTTCCAGGAGGGGGCCACTGAGAGGCTCTTGCTGTGGCAAGAAGGCGGCTATAGAGGGGAAATAAGAAAAAGGGGGAAGGGGGTGAGGTTTTGCAGTATGCTCTCACCTGCCACATCTTGCAAACTAGAAATACATGTTCTCTGCCATAAAAGGGACAATTTGCCTCATTCAGATTAATTCCAATATTCATACCTCTAATAGGGAGGATTAAGCTATTGAGATCTGAATTAACAATGCCATGAGAGAGCAGGACCAGCCAGGAATCACTAAGTCAGAAGCCAATGGTCTCACTCCTGGTCTGGGTGTCTTAGAGCTATTAGCCATACTCCTAAGGAAAGCCAGGGCCGTGTAATCAGAATATGACATGTAGCTTTACATTGTTAAGAAGAAAGTGTTCTGGAAGAGAAGAGGAGGCAAAGTTCTGGTCCAATCAAAAAAATTCAAGCTCTCCACTGAAGAGAGATATATTCTAAGTCAAACACATATATGTTTCTTAATTCTGAACATGCTGCATTTTTTACTTTATCATCTTAATGATGGTTGCCCAGCTCTGCACTTGTATATGCCTGTGTGGAAAAGTAGAGGCATTTCTATAAGGCAGTGAAACTAGTTTCTAAACAAACCTGTCTGAACCTACAGCTTTAAATGAGGAGTTGCCTTTTAATAGTCACCCAGGAAAGTCATATATCATTGTGGTGAGAGGCCTAGCTATAAAAGATACTTGTGGGCCGGGCACGGTGGCTCTCACCTGTAATCTCAGCACTTTGGGAGGCCAAGGAGGGTGGATCACAAGGTCAAGAGATCGAGAGCAGCCTGCCCAACATGGTGAAACCCCATCTCTACTAAAAATAAAAAAATTAGCTGGGCGTGGTGGCGCACGCCTATAGTCCCAGCCACTCTGGAGGCTGAGGCAAGAGAATCGCTTGAACCCAGGAGGCAGAGGTTGCAGTGAGCCGAGATCGCACCGCTGCACTGCAGCCTGGCAACAGAGTGAGACTCCATCTCAGAAAAAAAGATATTTGTGAACTTTTGTGTTTTGATTTTTGTTGTTTCTTCTCTAGCCACCAGTGTGCCAGATCTTCTCCTGGGAATCACTGGAAGTGACCCCAACCCAAAGGGTAATGATCGTTGCGGAATAATTGGAGGCTGATACCAAGAAAAGTAAATACTTTTGGGTCAGGAAATGTAGTTCCCTTCAGAATGGTTGTGTGCGTCCAAAAATAAAAGCTTGAAGAAAGTATCTTTTAAAAAGGTATTTAATAGTTCCATTGTGCAGTAAATGAAGGTGTATTCAAACTTTTGACCGCAAATGTTTGAAAGAAAGCTGTTTGTCTCCTAATGATCACTGTAGGGATGAAAAAGAAGGCTTGTTACTAGATTCCTGAGAGTCAGATGCTTAAATCAACCCTGACTAGTGTTCCTGAGCAGTTGGGACCCTGAGGGTTCTGTAGTTAAAGAACTAAGCACCAAGCTCTAGAACCAAAGACACGATGATAGGACTACCTCAGGAGAAAATGCGAGGGGCACTCACAGCTGAATCCTCATCTGAAGTCAAAGAGGAGGTCAAAATGGAGCAATAAAAATAATCGTAGGCAGTAGCATTGAAATTTGAAATTTGAAAGTAAATACCAGAAGAAACAGCCAAAGTATCTGAAAATGATTGCCTTTGAATGCCTGAACTGAAGGCTAGGGAAGATAGGCCAATGACCATCCATTTTTTAAAGATCAACCTTTATTGTAAAAATGAACATGCATTCCTTTGAAAAAATGTTCGAAGAACTATAATAAAAGGAAAAACACTGTATTATCTTTAAAAGTCCAGGACTGATGTTTTATTTTAAATAATGTGCTTTTATTCCTTATGTAAAAATCTAGTAATTTTTAAAATATAGCTTCTTGCTAACTGGCAAGAAATCCACAGACCTTCATTACTCAATTTCATAACCAACCATAGGGGGCTAGGTGTAAGAAAAGGTGGTATAATACTTTTTGTTATTTGGAGGCTGTAGGTAATACAGCAAAAAGAAAAAAAGCCAGGGGACTCTTTCCCTCAAAGCACATGAAGATTAGGGAAAGCCCTAGATTTCACATTTTAAAGTGGAAAACAAATAGCATAGATATAAAGATTGAATTATTTGTGTTACGAAGACTTACAAATATGGTTGCAACCATTGTTCCAGTCTCCATTTCTGTGTGTCTGTGCATGCTGGGGATGAGGAAGAGAAAACTGAGAGAAAAGACATTCCATGAGGATGGCAGAGTGGGAATAGGAGACAGTATGAAAAAAGGAATGAGGCCAGAAATGGTAACTTCCAGGGAGGTAGAGCTGCGAAAGGGGAATCTTTATAGAAAATCCAAAATTTATGCAAAAACAAAAATTGGACAGAGGATCCTTCTTTATGTATTTGTCCTAGGATATATGCCAGGAAAAAAGCAAATTAACTCCAAGGAAATCTCATAAAAAAATTCTAGGTCAAATAAGTTTCAGCTGACTCTTCAGAGACTTTAAGAAGGGACTAAGGCTTAGAATAACCTTTCCTAAACATCTAGAGGCCCCAGTTTGAACCAGAAATAAAAATCTAAAGTAACATTAGAATTTTAATTGAAATAACAACACATGTGAAATGATTGTGAAATGAAATGAAAGTGGTATAACTTGCAATCACTCTAGTTGGGTGTTGTCTTAGTCTATTTTGTAATGCTATAACAATACCACAGACTGGGTAATTTATAAACAATAGAAGTGAATTTGGCTCACAGTTCTGGAGGCTGGGAAGTCTAAGACCAAGGAGCTGCATCTGGTGAGGGCCCTCTTGCTGCGTCATCACATGGAGGAAGACATCGCATGGTGGGAAAGCATGCATGGCAGGCAGGGGGCCAAACTAATCCTTTTTATTTGGAATCCATTCCTTAGATAACCAACTCACGAGAACAGGCAGAGCCCTCATGACCTAATTACCTCTTAACTTCCCATCTCTCAACATTGTTGCATTGTGGATTAACTTTTCAACACATGAAATTTGGGGGACATGTTCAAACCATAGCAGGTATATTTAAGCTTCTTTCCTCTATGCCTAAATTATGGCTGTTGTTCTTGGCATCTATGCTTAGAATTGGCTAAATAATTGCCTGGTTTGGAAGAGTCCTTTCTATTTAGAGTCCTATTGACAATGACAGCAGCTCTGCAGAACCCCCTAATGACCAAGGCAAGTGTTTACACAGTTGCCATTGTGTGAATAATTCCAGAAGTTTGTTGTTTTATTTCTTGTTCTTTATTGCTTTATTAATATCTGCCTGTTTTTGAGGCGGAGCTTGCAGTGAGCCGAGATTGCATCACTGCACTCCAGCCTGGGCGACAGAGTGAGACTCTGTCTCAAAAAAAAAAAAAATCCGCCTTTTTTTTTTTTTTATCCCTGTTTTCTCTCATTGTCTGGGCCTATGCAGTTGTCATTCCTTACTTGAACCCCATCTCATTCTCTCTACTAGCTATAGACCAATGGGTCTCTACTGAACTGTGACTGAATATTAGATCACTCAGGAGCCTTTAAAAAAATGCTGATGCTCAAACCTCACCCCAGATCAATTGAACTTATCTAACTGGGCCTAGTGCCTAGGACTTGGTACTTTTTAAAGCTTCCTGATTATTCTAGTTGCTAATCACTGTTGTAGGTATTTGTTTCTGCTGTGACTCTGTTGCCTGGCATGGAGTTGGGTAATTATGTCATGAAACAAAGGCAGAGAACCGTGAAGAATACTTTCATCCCTGTCTGATCCTTCCACATACCGGGATAATAGAATTTATCTTTATGTCTCTTTTATTACAAAGGCTTTTCTTTTGTGTGTGTGTGTGCTTTTGTTTTCTTTCATTATATTCAATGTTTGGCTGAACCCAGTGAAACAATTAGAATGTAATGAAGCATTTAGATAACCGAGAATGATAATAATGTACACCTGATACATCCAGATAATAGAAACATCTATGCCTTCATTGAAACTTGTGGAAAGTGTCTCAGTTCTTTAATGTACATTGATTAACAGAGGAAGCGACCTGACCTTTATGCAATGAGCTATGGTTTCATTTAGCTGGTGTCCAGGAAGCTATGTGATTTTTTTAATAAGTTCCCTTGATTTTTGTCTTCTTAGAAGCAGGAATTCTTGTTGTGACAAAAGAAAAATCATTTTGGTTTATTTAGGAATTTTTCCACTTATAGTGAAATTTTATTGTATTTTAAGAAAAACCACAATTCATAACACTTGGTTTCCTAAAAACCAAATTATGTGTACATATGTATGTATGTATATGTGTGTGTATATATGTGTATATGTATATGTGTGTGTATACACATATAATGTGCCTCCCAACTGCTTAAGAACTGTATTTAAAGATACTTTTTTTTTTTTTTGAGACAGTTTTGCTCTTTTTGCCCAGGCTGGAGTGCTATGGTGCAACCTCCACCTCCCAGGTTCAAGCAATTCTCCTGCCTCAGCCTTCCAAGTAGCTGGATTACAGGTGCCCACCACTATGCCCGGCTAAGTTTTGTAAAACTCTGTCTCTTCTAAAAATACCTCAAGTGATCTGCCGTCTCAGCCTCCCAAAGTGCTGGGTTTATAGGTGTGAGCCACCACGCTTGGCCAAGATACTCTTTTTTTCTATAATGACTTGACTACTTTCACAAAAACAAAATTTAAGGTAGATGTTTACATTTCAACTTTCTTATAAATTTTTCAGATAATTTTAGTGATCATAACCATAGATGTACAGTTATTTAATTATGGAAGTTCAATGTCTAATTTTTAAATTCAAAAACTCATATTTTGTTGCAATGAAAAAATAAGATCTAATGTAAAATAAATTCCAAAACTTTTTTCACAAATAATTTATCTTCAGAAAAAATATGATTTGACAGAGCTGCAAGGAAGAGACAAAATGGATTCATTTTAATTTCACCCATTGACTTTCTTATGCCCATTTTCTGATATAAGTAACAATAAGCAGTATAATTATAAAATAAAGAAAAGTAGTCCAAGAAAAAGTGAGACATTTTCTGTTCCTTTTTTGCATTGTGAGTGGGTTTCTAAATCATGGATATATAAAAAAAAAATCAATATCTGAAAAACATTAAGGTTATGTTTAACATAATAACAAATAAGAATATTCTCCTTTTGAGAATTGGCCCTTCTTGGAGTGAGATATATTCATCATCTACACTCAGGAACTTAACCGTGGTCTGTTTATTCCAAAGAAAGTTATAAAATGAAGGATTTTACCTGTAGATGTGGTTTTTCTATCACCTTTTGAAATTTCAAAGTAGATTGTAACAATCTATCAACATAAATCATAATGCTTAAAGATGTATTACATTTATTCTTTTAAAAGCTTAATTTAGTCCCTAGAAGGAAAAGTTAAGGGGAAATAAACTTATTTATATTGGTAAAATTAAACATCCAGCAACTGAAGGAAATGTTGCTTTGTTTTAATGTTGCTTTTCTTTTTACTTTCTATATACATAGTCAAGCCTCCACTCTTACCTAAAAGTACAAGTTCTCTTCAAGAAGACAGGCTCCGCAGAGATCATATTTGGGCCATGCAACACATTGTAATTACAGGACACTGCTATCATTTGGATATAGTTAGTTTGCTCCCATCAAAACTCATGTTGAAATTTGCTCCCCAGTGTGGTGGTATTTGAAGTGGATCCTAGTGCGAGGTGCTTGGGCTACGGAGGCAGATCTTTCACAAGTAGCTTGGTGCCATTGGTAATGAATGCATTAGACTGAGTTCTCCAAAGAGTGGGTTGTTATAAAGCAAGAACACCCCTTAGGTTTTGCTTCTCTTCACACGTGTCTACTTCCCCTTTGACCTACTCTGCCATAGTATGATGCAGCAGAAAAACCCTCACCAGAAGTCAACGCTATGCCCTTGAACTTCCCAGCCTGCAGAACTGTGAGCTAAATTAACCTCTTTTCTTAATAAATTTTACCCAGTCTCAGGTATTGTTATAGCAACACAAAATGGACAAAAATATATTACCACAAAATGTGCTTCATAAAATTGACTGAATTTGATACAGCCTTTTAAATTATTAAGTCATTTCTATAATAAATCTGTTCCCTGGCTATATGAGGAAAAACAGAAATATTTTCTTTCCTCTTAAAGCGTTTTATGTACTATGCCAGGATTCTTAGAAATCTCAGTTCTCTTTATAATCATTTTACGTTTTGGAATCCATTGCATTGGAAACAAAAGCTGCCCATCTAAAGTTCTGACACATTTCAAGTCCCAGCTCAATTCTCAAATCCTCTGAGAGTTTTATTATTTCATCCCTAGCAATTTCTTCTGGGTTTGTAGGAAAATTAGATGATATCATCAGGTTGTGATTCCAGGAGCCAGGAGTGGAAACAGTGAGGGAGGGACGTGACGGCCCATTGACAGCAGAGAATGGAACAAATAAACATCTTCAAAACAGTAGCCGGGGTATGGTAGATTCAGTTTGTGTCCTATCCAACATTCATTTTCGCCTTTTGCTTTCCTAACCCTCATTTTAATCACCCACACTATTCTGAACTCTATTGGTAGGTCCTGAAGAGTAAGCTAATCTGCCTATGGCACTCCACTCCAACTATGATTGATCTAAATTTGGGTATGCATGAGACCCAATCAGAATGAAGGAGAGGACATATACCATGGTTTGGGAAAAGGGGGATAATTTCATCTTTTTCTTCTACTGTATATAAACAATGACAGTGGTTCCCCCATTTGATGCTGGTTGTATCTTGCAATCATGAAGGAAACCAACCTAGGGACCAATCTGACAATGGAGGAGGGCAAAGCAAAATTAATTACAAAGAAAAATAAACCTTATTTATTATCATATATTCCCAGGAGCCTATAGGTAGGGTAGGAATGGAGAGGAATATGATCGGGGTTATGGGGAAGGGGGATAGGAGCTCAGTCTTATCTTCTTCTGTATGGCTCACTCTTTCAAATCTGTTGCATTCCTCTTCACCTTGCTAAGTATAATGCATATTTATTTGTTCAGTTAATTCAGTAAATATATATTGAAAGTCTAGGATGTACCAGGCATGTTCTAGGTATCAGGATACAGCAGGAGTAAAAGTTCCTTCAATATGATCACAGGTCATATTCCTCTCCATTCCTACCCTACCTATAGGCTCCTGGGAATAATAAGTTTTCTTATTAAGCTCATTTGAACTGCCATTTTTGTTACCTGCTGCCAAAACCATTCGAACCTTTACAAAGACATAATAAATCCGGTCAATAGTCCAACTAAAGCAGCAATCTGAAGGCTGTGCACAGAGAAAGCAAGAAAAGGTTGTGGGACAGAATCTAGAGATGCTAAAGGAGATAACGTAGATTCCTAATGAAGAGCAAGAGAGTCTAGAGCAGGATTTCTCAGCCTCAGCACTACTGATGTTATGGGCCAGATGTTTCTTTGTCTTGGGGTGCTGTCCTATGCACTATAAAAGGTTTAGCAGCATTCCTGACCTCTACCCACTAGATATCAGTAGCACCACCACCCCAACCAGTATGATGATCAAAATGTCCCTTTGGGAGGCAAAACAGCCCCTGCAAGAGCCATTGTTTTAAAGGGATTCTCTGAGGCTCTGGATCACAGCTGCATGGCTTTACTATAGGAATCATCAAGTTCACCCGGGACAGCGACAGAGAAATTAATGATATTATTGTTCAGATACTTTCCTCTGTGTTCAGTGGCATTAAATTCTTGTGCCACTCATTTTGGACGTTAACTTTTATGGTCTGGTACCAATTAAATAACTTCTCTTTGCTTCAATTTCTTTATAAAGAAAACAGGCCTGGTACAGTGGCTTATGTCAATACTCCCAGCAATTTGGGAGGCCAAGGTGGGAAGATCACTTGAGGCCAGGAGTTGAGACCACCTGGTCAACATAGAGAGACACTATATTTATGAAAAAAAAAAAAAGTAAAAATTAGTCGTGCATGGTGGCACATACCTGTAAGTCCCAGCTACTCAGGAGGCTGAGGTGGGGGGATCGCCTCAGCCCAGGAGTTTGAGGCTGCAGTGAGCTATGATCACACTACTGCACTTCGGCCTGGGCAACAGAGAAGACCTTGTCTAAACAACAAAATAATTAAAAACAGGCAAGATAATAGCAATTAAATCATTGCACTGTTAGAAGGATTAAATAAGATAATGCAGATTTTAGCTACTATTATTAATTGCCTTAATTGCCTTGCTAATAATTAACAATTAATTATTAACATTTTATCATTATTATTACCAAAACTCTCTTCTCAGGAACCATGGCCTCTCTGAAACCTTCAGGTTATTAGGCAGAGGCTACTATGGATTGCAGAATATTGGGAGTATTTATTGACTTCACAGCATGTGACAGTGGGCAATGAGGGTGTCTCAAGTTCAAGGTAAAGGAGTAAGATTTCCTAAGGTTTATGTATGCAAGACAACTTTCCTCATGATACAATCTTTCACTATCTTCTGCAAGTTCACTTCTCTCTCTTCTCATTACCATGACAATCCACATCCATAATGCATGTTGAGTGACAGGAGACAAATCCTATAAATATGGGCAGTATTCCCAACATAAACATGTTTACCTGAGGAGAGGTTATGGGGAAGGAAGATAGGGGCTCAGTCTTATCTTTTCCTGTATGGCTCACTCTTACAATTCTGTTGTATTTCTGTTTGCCTTGGTGAAAACAATGCATATTCATTCCTTCGATTAATTCAATAAATATATATTGAAAATCTAGGACATACCAGGCATGTTCTAGGTATCAGGATACAGCAGGAGCAAAAATTTCCCTCAAGAAACTGCATTAGAGTGGGGGAGACAATCCAAGAATACATATTCTACAGATGTAACAGGTGCTATGGAGAAACAAGGTAAGGGAGGCTAGGAAGGGCGTCATCGGTCTTTTATGTAATGTACTCAGGAAAAGAGTCACCGCTGAGAAGATAGAGGGTGAGCCATGTAGGGAAGAAAGTTCCAGGCAGAAGGAGCAGTGAGTGAAAAGATTCTGAGGGGAGTTGTGAGCCCTGAATTTAGAAAAATAGCAAAAAGATCAGTAAGGCTGGAGCAGGAGTAATGGCCCTAGAACAGGAAAGATGGTCAGAGAGCAGCGAAGTGGGGAGATGACGCGGGTCAGGTGGGCCTGGTAGACGGCTGAAAGGACACAGCATTTTGCTCAGATTAGGTTCTAAAAGGTTTTGCCAGAGAAGTGCTATAATTTCATTTTATATACATAATAGAAACTTTATTAATACTCACATGAATGAAATTATTAACCAATGTTTACTGAGAACTAATGAAATGTTAATAGCTGTTTCAATGATAAACATAACATCCTTGGAAGGACCTCTGATTTAGGGGGCATGAAGAGGTCAGTGACTTCCCTCCCCCAGAGAATAAAACAGGAAAAAATGTCAAAACAATTAATTTAAGGTATTGAAAATTGCCAAATGCAGACAATAAACTTAAAAGTGCTTACACTTGACCAACTGCTAGAGCAGAGGAGTAAGTCAGCAGCAGGTGGTGGCAGGAGACTCCTCCCGGGCAGCTCAGGTTGAAAACCAGCAGCCTCATTGCCAGAGGTGTGGACTCAATTTGGGGCAGAGGTAGAAAACTCTTTGCCGTCTAAAAGTTGTGAAATTAGTTGAGGCTGAACAGGAAAAACTCATAGCTTTGCAAGCTCAAGGTTTCACTTTTTGATAGCAATTTAATGGAGAGGTCCTGGAAGTGAGTGATCTTTGAGACATGGCTAATAGAACTAAGAAACAGAATTGTTCATTTCATTTTAACTCAATTGAATTTTAAAAGCTGTGTCTACCATACTGGATAACACGGATTTATACTATTACAATCAAGGATGGACAATCGGGAAGCTTCGGGAAGCTTTCCCAATTAAAAGTCATAATTCATTGCCCAATTTTAGAACCTGAGCCAATTTTCATATCTAGAACTCGCTGCCTGGAAAAGAGACTAACTCCCCATAAGGAAAGATTCTGCAGCAGCACTGCAGACACATGGTAATAATTCCTCCAGTCCTTTCCCAAAGGAACCTATAACCATGAACAGCCAGACACTGAGGACTATAAGATACGGGATTAATATTTAGGTCAATAAACAATTTTTTGAGACTGTATCATGAACTAAACATAAGAAATATAACCATAAATAAGCCTCAGCCTCTGCTTTGAAGGAGCTTATTGACTTTATCATAAACAATGAACTCAGGAATGTTATATACACAAATACACAAAACATTCCAAGCCTACTGGAGATATATAGGTTGAGGTGATGAGGGGAAAGCACAGATAATATATTACATACTTTTAAATGGGGAGAAGTATTTTTCAAGCTTTTTAAATTATCACTCCTCCAAGAAGCACTTTTAGAAATTTTATTCCTAACAGCCTCCTACTCCATGAAATGATATACTTAACAATAAGATTGAGTATTGGAGGGTCACAAACCATTTAATATCTAAGATTTTTCACCCTTTGTGAGACAAGAATCAATTTTCCCTCCTATAGGGGCAGTATCATTGAGAATGCAGATATAGCTTCTCTACATTGTAGAGAAAGGTTACTTTTGCTGGAAGGGAATTAAGAAAGTCTATGAGGAAGTAACATTAGAACTGATTTAGAAACATGAGTATGATTCATTCATATAGAGAAAGAGATAAAGGAAGTACAGTTAAGGGAATTTCTGGTATCACATTGCTGGGAGAGAAAACCATTGCATAAGTTAAAGCTTTGGCCAACACCTTTGAAATCACTGTTGCTATGTAGTGGTTGGCTTGCAAAATCTACAAAGGAAAAGATCAGAGGATACTCGGGGACACCTGGAATAGAGAGTTACAAACAAAAAATGTAAAATGCATATTATGGTTCCAGGTTTTTCTGTGCACCAAAAGATTTAACACTATACTTGAAATAGCTGAATAGTATTCCATTACATAGATATACATCAATTTAACAAATTGTTGTTGTTTTCACAGCTATAAATGTCCATCTTTTCTTATTACAAATAGCCATTTCAAAGAATATGTCCAGTACTCAGGATCTGTGCATCTCCTAATTATTTCCTTTAAAAAGCCTATATTTTATGCTCAATACCACTAATCATTAGGGAAATGCAAATGAAAACCATAATGAGATACCATCTCATACTAGTCAGACGGGCTTTTATTAAAAAGTCAGAAGATAACAGATGCTGGTGAGGTTGTGGAGAAAAGGGAGTGCTTATACACTGCTGGTGGGAATGTAAATTAGTTCAGTCACTGGACATTTCTCAAAGAACTTAAAATAGAACTACCATTAAACCCAGCAATCCCACTACTGAGTATACACCCAAAGGAATATAAATCATTCTACCATAAAGACACATGCACACCTGTGTTCATCACAGCACCACTCACAATAGCAATTGCATGGAATCAACCTAAATGCCCATCAGTGGTGGACTGGATAAAGAAAATGTTGGGCCAGGCAGAGTAGCTCATGCCTATAAACCAAGCATTTTGGGAGGTTGAGGTGGGCGGATCACTTCAGGTCAGGAGTTCATGACCAGCCTGGCCAATATTACAAAACCCCATCTCTACTAAGAATAGAAAAATCAGCCAGGCATGGTGGTACACGCCTATATTTCTAGCTACTGGGGAGGGTGAGACATGAGAAACACTTGAAGCCTGAGAGGTGGAGGTTGCAGTGAGCTGAGATGGTACCACTGCACTCTAGTCTGTGTGACAGAGCAAGACTGTGTCTCAGAAAAAGAAAAATAAAGAAAATGTGATACATATAACACCATGGAATACTACACAGT
Organism: Hylobates moloch; assembly: GCF_009828535.3. NCBI lineage: Eukaryota > Metazoa > Chordata > Mammalia > Primates > Hylobatidae > Hylobates > Hylobates moloch. Next base: position 569,233 of record NW_026652312.1, on the reverse strand, counting down.
CACAGAAAAGAACAAAATCATGTCCTTTGCAGCAACATGGGTGGAACTGGAGGCCATCATCCTAAGTGAATTAACACAGGAACAGAAAATCAAATACTGCATGTTCTCCCTAATAAATAGGAGCTAAACATTGAGTACACCCAGGCTAGAATGCAAAGGCGCCATCTCAGCTCACACATGGACACAATGAAGGGAATAATATATATGGAAGCCTAACGGAGTGTAGAGGGTGAGAGGAGGATGGTGATTGAAAAACTACCTATCAGGCATTATGCTGATTACTTGGGTAATTACCTGTATACCAAACCCCCACAACACATAATTTATGCATGTAACAAATGTGCACATATACCCCTTGAATCTAAAATGAAAGTTGGAAAGAACAAAAAGTCTACATTTTAAAACATTAGATTTGTCCATGCTTTTTCTCTATTTGTTTAAAAAAGAGAGAAAGAATAAAAAAGAGGTAGAGAATCTTTAAAATTCACATTTGGCATACATGAATATGGCTATGTTTTATGATTTTTTATTTGCAGTTTTTAAGCTGTATACTTCCAAAAGGTTATTGATATTGGTTACAAGCAAATTTACATACATGCATGTAGAATTTACGTACATGCATGTAGAAAAACACTAAAGGTAAAAGAGATGAGAACGCACATTGATAAAGAGAAGAGTAACGGTGTAAGGGAGGAGTAATGAGCTAATTTTAATATCATGACAGCCAAGGAAAAAAAGGAAGCATTACAGGTGAGGAGATTCTCATTGTCTGATAAAAGGAAGCACACTATTTCAAAGGAGTCTTTTTTTCTAGCACTACACTAGTGATACAGTAATATATCCCATGTGTCTTTACATAAAGGTGTTGATCAATGAATTTTTTTCATCCAACATTTCTTTATAAAGTCAAGGATACAGCATTAAATTTTATTTCAGGAAAAACATTTTTATAGGAAAAGCTAACATAGTTCAAGTAGATAGCTTGTGATCTAACTTACAAAGAAAGAACTTAGACTAACTTGTGATCTAACTTACAAAGAAACTTGTGATCTAACTTACAAAGAACTTGTGATCTAACTTACAAAGAAAGAACTTAGACTAACATATAATAACGTTCCCATATATGGTTTCCCTCCAACAGCTCTCATTTCAACCATACATTTGGCAGAAGCTAATTAACTGGGGACTCCAAAACTGCCTGATGGAGAGTCAATATTGACCTCAAATCTTTGAATTTGTTTGAAAGCCTACATAACCACTAAGTTGAGCCCCATAGAGCAAAATGTAGATGACTGGGATTAGAAATTCTTGTCAATGAGCTTCCTTGACCATAAAAGAATCTGAAGGTAGTTTGGATAGAAAGAAGGTTGCCAGCTCAAAAGCCCTCAGGTGTCACTAAATGCATACCGGGGCCAGGTGTGAAAAATGGCAAATTGAAGCTGCTTAGCCAAAGGCACTGAAAACATACAAACATTCAAAAGTATAAAAACACTGTTGGGCCAGGCGCAGTGGCTTACACCTATAATTCCATCACTTTGGTGGTCCGAGGCTGGTGGATCACCTGAGGTCAGCAGTTCGAGGCCAGCCTGTTCAACATGGTGAAACTCCCATCTCTACTAAAAATACAAAATTAGCTAGGCATGGTGGCAGGCACCTGTAATCCCAGCTACTCAGGAGGCTGAGGCAGGAGAATCAGGAATAGAAATCATTCTACCATATATTTTATATATATATATATAAATATAAAATATACACACACACATATATACATATATATGTATATATGTATACACCACACACACACATACATATATGTATGTGTGTGTGTGTGTGTGTGTGTATAGGGGGCGGAGGTTGCAATGAGCTGAGATTGCGCCATTGCACTCCAGCCTGGATGACAGGAGTGAAATTTTAACTCGGGGAAAAAAAAAAAACAGTTGCAACCAGTCTCCTGGTAGAACTTGGTCTGCAGGCAGCCAGTTGGTATACCTGCTGACAATAACTGACTTGGAGCATTAGCGCTTCCTGTTGAGCCAACCAGAATGAGTTATCTACAAAATGTACAGCCAAGTTCCCGAATAAAAATACTCACTATTTGAATATTGGAATCCATCAGCCAAGAACACCTGTTTTAGTTCTTTTAACAGCAGTAGGCAATCAGGGTGAAAGGCTCCTCCTAATCCATGATAGCGCCCCACGTCATCAGTTTACAGAAGTTTTTCTATTTGCTGTAACAAAAGGATATGGATTACCTTAATATAAATAATAAGAATCAGACTATTGGTTTATGTTGATAAGAAGAGTGAGCAGAACATAGCTCTCTTTTATCTGCAATGGATCAGAGCACCCCATCGTATCCATCTTGATTCTGGTAGGGGTATTATGAAGAATTCATACCCACTAGAAAGGTTCAGCCATCTTGGCTTTCTTGACTTCATAATTTAGCCATGCTTTGGCCAAATTGCTGAAAGATAGCAATATTTAGGTACATAATAAATTTAAGGGAGACGCATTCACTCTTAACCTTATTTGAGGGTCAAAGCAAATATTTCCAGAAAAACGACCCATGGGAAAATGATCTTTGAGTAAAGATTTTCTATGCCTCAGTGTTTTGCAGAGTCGATTCTAGGCATTCCATTCTTTCAACACTATCAACAAATGGGTTTTTGAACTTGTGACTTATTTTTAAAACTGTAAAGATTTTCCTTAAATTGTATTCAAATAAGTCCTAGCCAAGTTAATATACATTAATACTTCTATACTGCCCTTAAGAATAAATTCATACAAAAACACCTATTAACATAGAACTTTCATCTTCACCTTTGCTTTTACTCAATTTTTTTTCAAGAGTGTTGACCAGCACTGTTGCTACTAGCCACATATTATTGAAATTTAAATCAAAATTAAAATTAAACTAAAAGCTCAGTTTCTTGCCACATTTTCAAGTGTTCAATGACCACATGGGTATAGTGGATATTATATTGGTCTGCACATATATAGAACATTTTCATCATCACTGAAAATTCTACTGGAGAGCCATGATTGAGATAAGAGAAAAAGCAACTGAATATTTGCCCATAAAGAAAATGACATGGAAACTTGCTGGGAGAAAACAATTTGCTTATAAATATACCTGCTGATTGAGAAGTCACAATTTGTTGGAGTTCAATTACAAAATGATTTTTGTCTTTCAACTATGTCCACCAGCAACACTAGATCAAATTTGCTTTCCAGCTGGGTGATTGCTGCCTTAACAATGTCTTAGGATGATTCTGTAGTCATTTTTAGTTATTAAAACAATGTCAATCTTTTTTGTTGCAATAATTAAGACTCAATGTGGCTAGGCACATTGGCTCACACCTGTAAATACCAGCACTTCGTGAGGCCAAGATGAGAGGATCACTTGAGCTCAGGAGTTCAAGATCAGCCTGGGCAACATGACAAGATCCTGTCTCTACAAAAAAATAAAAAATTAGCCCAGTGTACCTGTAGCCCCAGAGGCTGAGGTAGGAAGATTGTTTGGGCCCAGGAGGTTGAGGCTGCAAGTGGGTCATGATCTGATCTAGCCACTGCACTCCAACCTGGGTGACAGAGTGAGACCCTGTCTCAAAAAAAAGACCAAATGCCACTAAATTTTTAATATTTGTATGTCACACTCAACCCAGAACTCTTGTCCTCTCTTACCACTTCCCCTACCTCATGCAAGCTTTAGTGTTTGAAGTGAAGGAGGAAGGTGTGGTTTGTCTCTGGGACACTTTTTATCCTTTCTTTTTTAAAAAACTTCATTGTTTGAATTGACACATAATTGAAATAATATTTACAGAGTATATAGTGACCTTTTGATACTGTATCATGATCAGGGTAATTAGCATATTCATCATCTCAAACATTTATCATTTCTGGGAACATTCAATATCCTCCTTCTGGCTGTCTAAAACTATATTATTGTTAACTATAGTCATCCTATAGTGCTTTATATAGAACACTAGAACTTATTCCCCATCTACCTTTAATTTTGTATTCAACAAATCTTTCCCTTGCCCATGTCCCTCTGCCCTTCCCAGCCTCTAGTATCCTCTGCTATAGTTTTTACCTCTAAGAGTTCAACTAATTTTTAGCTTCCCCATGTAAGTGAGAACATACTGGAGTTTAACTTTCTATTCCTGGCTTATTTCACTTAGCATAATATCCCCCAGTTCTACGCATGTTGCTGTGAATGACAGGATTTCATTCTTTTTGTGGCTGAATAGTATTCCATGGTGCGTCATGTGGTTCTTCTTCTATTGATGGACACTTAGGTTGATTCCATATCTGGGCTATTGTGAGTGGTGCTGCAATAAACACGGAGGTGCAGATGTCTCTTTTATATACAAATTTCCTCTCCTCTGGATAAATGTACAGGGACATTTGCTACTATGGATTTGGGGACAAGATGATGATGGGGCTGAGGCAACAAAACTCTCCTCATGTGATTGTCTCCATGGGAAGACATAGAGTTGGGAAAGGCCTCTAATCTTCTTGTAGTTTAAGCTGCCTCCATCTGGTTGTGATGGCCTCCCCTGATGTGTCAGCCTTTACATAAGGGGTGTACTTGTGAAGTTCCACACTAGACCTATGTGTCCAATATCCTCTCAGTCTCCAAGGGCTCCTCCATTTAACACCTTTTCTCCTTCAACCTTGCCATGAACACATCTTCAAAATCAGGAGACATGGGCCAGCATTTCCCTCTTCTTTTCTATTATGAGGTAGGAGAGCTGAAAACAAAAGCATGTCATACATATAGCAACAGAAGTCTCCAGATTCTACTTTGCACCATGACAGTCTCATAGCCAATGAGGTTTATTTGAGGTGTGATTACTGCTAATTAAAAACTTTTCCCAATACCCCATCATCATGACTTGAAATATAGTTGGCATAGGCAATTTTTGACAGTCTCTATAGAGACTTAACTATCTCAGGTTTAAAAAAAGCTGACAATTTTTTTTAAGTCTCCAGATTCTGCAGCTAAGTAAGTACTTAAAGGGAAAGGGTGTCAGTCTCCTCTTTTTCAAGACACCCCCAACCTTCATGAGTATTTTATCAAAGCTGACTCACTTGGCTCCATGAATGGAAAAGCACCACTGTCACCTTCTCAAGGATAGACAGAGGAGAGAGGACCTCCAACCACAAACTGTGAAAGTTGTTCCTCCAAGTTCCTGGGGTGCAGGAGGAAATCAGGGGACAGGGGTAGATGGTAACTAGTGGTAGTAGTAGGGATAAATGCCACTCATCATGCACTGGCAACTATTAGTGGCTTAGGAATACTTAGTGCCTTGTGTCCTCAGCTTTGGGTTTTAGCCACAATTCTGAGACAGCAAGAAAAATCAAACTCCACTTTCTCTTACATATGCAATAGATATTAGAAGCAGCCTTAAATTTATGCCTTAACATTTCCATCCAACCATAGTAAAGATTTTTAGTCATTTAGAGCTATGTTCCAGAGCAGTTTCCAAGTCAGAATAAGTTAAACCATTTGCCTTTTGACACTCGATATTTTTTGGTTTCCAATTTGCTATTTGCAGCTAATCTTAGGGGTCAACAGCTCTAATTCATCTGAATGGAGAAACAGTGTAACCAACCAGTTTCTCACAGTGACAGAATACTTGCACTGCTTTGTCCAGACTGTTGGGATGGAGTCAGCCAATAGCTAAGAATGAGGGTCATTGATTCACATGACAGGGGGCCCAATGCAGTTCAAGTTCTACCTGCATATCTGAGGATTGCCCCTGAATAATATTTATATCTGAATAAATCGATTCTAATATAGCAGTAAAAAGTGTGAGCTTCAGAGTCAAGCACCTGAGCTGACAGTCCATCCCAACTGCGTATTAACTGTGAAGTCGAGCACATTGCAGAATTCCTGTGCCCCTGTGTAATCATCCCTACAATGGTGGCTCCTGGGTAGCTATGAGGGTAATATGTGATTATGCACCTATAGGACTTACATGTGCTTAAACAGACACCATCATTAACTTTCATATTACATTCTGATAGAATTAGAAACCATAAAGGTGTTATGAGGAGGAGAAGAGACATTTATGGAAATATTTGCCAAACTCACTTGTAATCTGTAATTTGACCATTTACTGCACACACTGTCCATGCTCTAGATGTCACTGGACTCCATTGCTAGATGGTGCTCCCAGTGTGATTTATTTTTCAGGCATTGCATTATCTTCGGTGTAATATGTTTTTATTAAAGTCACATTACCACGTGATATTCAGAGCACAAAATTTAACATAAAACAAGTTTAATACAAAGAAAGGCAACTTATGTCTAAATGATTTCTCTCTAACCCAGTATTTGTAACAGCAGTAGAATAAAAGGAAATATTTTCACTGAAATAAAAATTGGGCAGCAAAAATATCTTTTTCAAAATGTAAGTAAAAATAAATTTATCTTAATTTTGGAATTCTTTATCGAAATGGCAAAAGTTATTTAATTGAATTAAGATATTTCATATGAGAAGGCAATTCTGAGAAAGTAATGTAGACACTGTTCACTCAAAATTCATGTTGAAGCCTTAAAGACCAATATAATTGTATTTGGAGATGGGATCCTTGGAAGATACTTAGGTTTACATGAGGCCATGAAAGTGCCACTCTCCTGATGGCATTGGTACCCTCATAAGAGCCCCAGAGAGCTTGCTGTCCACCCCATCCCAGTTTACCCTATGCCCGCCATGTAAGAACACAGCAAGAAGGTGGCATCTACAGGCAGGAAGAGAGCCCTCATCACAAACCATAGGCATTTTGATCTTGGACTTTTAGCCTCCAGAACTGTAAGAAAATGAATTTCCATTGTTTTGGACAGCTAGTCTAAGAGTGTGTGTGTGTGTGTGTGTGTGTGTGTGTGTGTGTGTGTGTGTGACAGAGTCTCACTCAAGGATCCCCCTACCATAGCCTCCCAAGTAGCTGGGACTACAGGTGCATGCCACTATGCTCGTCTAATTTTTGTACTTTTTGTAGAGATGGGATTTCACCACGTTGGCCAAGCTGGTATTGAACTCCTGAGCTCAAGCGACCCACCCATCTCGGCCTCCCATAGTGCTGGGATTACAGGCGTGAGCCACCGTGCCCGGCCCTAAGATATTTTATTACAGAGGCCCAAGCTAAAGTAGCACTCTACATGCTTTTATTATCAGCGAAAGTTTTTGAGTATGTTGAAATAAATGTGTGCATTGTTACAGAAATAAAGATATATAACTTTGAATGGACATTTAGAAATCTATTAAAAATGGGGAAGAAAATAATTCTGGAGTAATTCATGCAGATCTGAATAAAAAGTAACGATCGGTTTGGTTGGCTCCCTTACTGAGGCATTTATGAATCTAGTGCTGACCCAGCAAAACATCTTCCAACTCAGCACTCGGCTAAGAGGGCAGGAAGGAATCCTGCTCTAAAGAGATTACTTCAGAATTCACTTACTCTACTGTTTCAATTCAAACAAAAGTTTATACTTTCCTCATGACCATGGAAGATTGAAGTAAAACCACCATACTGGCATGATATAACGTGGTAGACAAACTGGCTCTTTATCAGAATATATAAAATTCACGCTGGGCCATTTATCAGTGACGAATTAATTCTTTAACTTCACTGGACTTCAGTTTCTGCATTTGTAAAAATGAGAAAATAATGGCAATATCCGTCTCACTGGGTTGTTACAAGAATGTTAGAAAAGTGGCTGGCTTATGGCAAACTCTCAACTAATGTTAAACGCCCTGGCCTATCTGAGTATTAAATTCAAAAAATGAACTCACATTCGTCCAGAAGAATAAGCATAGGCTCTAGATGACTGCAGAAAAATTTAACAAACCATTTAATTCAGACCCTACTGAAAACTCAGTAGGCCCTTTACAAGTAAAAGTTACCCCCACACTATAGTAAGCTCCATGACATTATATGATATGGAGAATTTTTTGCAGTGTATTCATCCATGATTTTGAATGAGAGTTGAAAAAATGTTTTTAAGTGTTTAATGCTCATATGTAATTAGTTTTGTCAAAATAGAAACGATTGAAACAAATATATTTTAATTTTGCTACAAATTTTATGAAAGTATACAAGTCTTCCAGATGGTCATATATCATTTTCATTGCAGATTTAAACCAATTTTTTATTTAATTTAAATGTAATAATTGATTGTATTAATTTAAATAATCTTTAACAGTAAACTTTGCTTTGTCAAGGTACAATTTTACATCCCAACTACATTGGTTTTTTATTCAGTCTGAGAGCATCTGTCTTTTAGTGTGCTAGACCATTCGGGGTTTGGTCCTTGTAAACCTTTTGAGTGTTTTTCCACCTTGACCTCAGATAATTTCCCCCCACAAAAACACTGACCTATGCTCAGATGAAGACTCTAGAGGACCCGCTGCAGAGCTCTGAAGTTCTCTGGAGCCCTCTCCCCCTGGGTACTTTGCCACCTTAGCCTACCCAATTTCTAGTTCTGTCTCCTCAACTCAGGGATACCACCAACCTCCTCCCCCTGGGTTCCTCTTCCCTCCAGCATGGCCTGGAAACTCTCTCCTGGGAGGAAACTGGGGCAATCCTATGCCTCACCTCATCTGTTTCTCCTCTCCCAGGAATTCTTGACTTTTATTACCTGATGTCCCATGTCTTGGTAAACCATTGTTTCACATATTTTGTTCAGTTTTTTTCTTCAGGCAGAAGAGTAAGTCCAGTCCCTGTTACCACAGAAAGGCTTCCACCTTGATTTCCAACAGGAAAATTGAAATGAGCACCTGCACTTATAAAGCCTTATTTGTTCTCTCTCATTTGAGGGACATGGAACCCTTGACTGCCTTTAGCAAATTCTGTGATGCTTTCCAATACCACTAATGGCCTATTTCATGTCTGCTCCAGTTGGACGGTGACCTGCACCCAGGAATGGCTCTTCAGCCTGCCTCCTGCTCTTCCTCACCCCAGCTAGAAGGTGGTAGACAAGAACATTTCTAGGCAGGATCTCCAGGGCCCAGGCAGAGGAGCACAGAAAAAAAAAGGAGAGAGCAGCGCAACCCAGTACATATAATTTAAGGACCCCTTGTCCTTGACAATTGATTTGATTGTCATCTTCCCATTGGACATTTTTTTTAACTCAATGTTATTCGCTCCTTTTATATGCTATATTTAAACTTGTTGGGAGAAAACCACATGTGCTTCCATTTCTCCTGACATCTTCCTTTCCCATCCATCCAAGTCCTTCCCCCATCATTTGCAGCCCAGAAAGAATACAAACTGTGGTACCTAGGCCCATACAGCTGTCAGGGCTCAAAACACGATACCCTTAAACTTGGCACCGTGGCATGCTGAGTACTTTGAACCGAAGGAAACTGGAAGGCCTCTGAAGCAAGGTCTTTCTGACCTTCTCCCATCTTCCTGTTTCTTGCCCCTTCTTCTCCCTCTAAGCAAGCATAGAAAACAATTCCTCTTCCCCAAGGCAGGCCATAGAAGTAGAAGAACCTCTCTTCCCCAAAGAAAACCATAAAGCCTAGAAAGATCACTCTCTCCTTCTCCCTTGAAGACCCTCATTTCAGAGGGGTTATGCCCCGGGAGGAAGGAGTGCTACACAGAGAGGCCAAGAAGACTCTGAACAGAGAGGCCTTGCTGGGTCTCCCCACTCACTCAGTCAATTACCACTCAATCATACACTTTCATCCAACCTCATTTCCATATGGCTGTCCATTTTTCATCAAACTTAAGCATAAAAATAGGCAGTTTTCCCTGGGTCTTTGAATCTTCATATCTGAAGGCTCCTGTGTCATGCAAAACTTTGATTAAAGAAATCTTTATGCTTCTGTCTTGTTAACCTGTCTTTTGTTATAAGGGTGTCAGCTGTGCCCCTTGTGATGGGTGAGAAAAGGGATCACACCTTTCCACAGTCCCCACCTACCACCACCCAGATCCACCTGGTACCACGAAGGGCCTCAGTACACCTCTATGGGGAAGCCAGTCTGTATCTGTATGTCCTGATCACATACCCCCAAAAGTGCTGCTGGGCCCTGTAGCCACAGGGGTAAACAACTGGAGCTCAGGTGGACTTTGGGTGATCCATCTGGGGATGGATGCCTTGGGACCTAAAAGCAGGCCCATTCATTTGCACAGGGACTTCTGTGGTCCTGGAGAACCAGGACAGCATGTAGAAGTGGGTGAGGGAGAGAGGAGGACAGAAGCTGCTGGTGTGTGGGTGCCCTGGCCCAGTAAGGAACTGGAGTTCAGGGTGGCAACTAGAAGGCAGGGTACACAGGGCAGGGGCTCCAGTGACCCAGCCCTAGAAGCGATACTGTCTCACTATAAAACTCTCACTAAGGAACCATATTGAAATGTATTTCTTTAACTATGTAAATACTTCTTGTGAGAAACTATATTATTTGTATCTAGTATTAATTACTTGGAAAAATCAAACTCATAAATTTGGCAACAACAGTCAACAAATTATTTCTACCTAAAAATGATAAAGACTTCGGCAGAATTTTTTTTCTTCGTTACTGGTCAAGTTGCTTTCTGGTAGACAGTGAGCTAAAATTACAAGAAATTCTCTGGGGAGCAGATTGTAAGAACCAGAATGAAAATAAAGTGTGCTTCTTCAGAAACAAAACGTTGGAACTCCATTCCAAACAGCATTTGCTCATAAGAGATAGTTTTATTGGTCTTCAATGTATCATTCCAAGAAGTTTTGACTACCATGATTGGGCTTAGACATCCAGTGGGTGTTTTCAGATACACGTCATCCCTTAAGGGAGATTTACATGCAACTATCAGGTGTCATAAGGAAGGTAAAAAAAAAAAAAAAAAATGCTTGTCTGATGAGGGTGTCCTTCGATTCACTTCACCTAAAGCATTTGATCAAAGTTCACTAGATATAGGTCTGTCATGTGGAAATAAATGGAAGCCTTTCAAATAGAAATCTGACTATACCCTGCCAAGATTAATTCCTCACTAGATTTATTTACACACACACTTGCAGTTTTTGATGTCTTTGGGAGATCAGCACTTATTTTGGAAAAAGATCAAAAAAGATTATAAATTAACAATATCTTTTTAATGTCTCAGATCAATAACTAATTTAAGAAATTTGCTTAAATTTTTCTTATTATACTCTTAAATAAAATCCACAAACCAAACAGGAAGCAGCTTCATTAACCCACGACAAAGGAAAAAGTGACATATCTGAAATAAACTTGGAAAACTCTAAAAAAGCAATATAATTTTTGCAGTATATTACAGTGACAGTAAAAGACAGAAACTAGGTTTGACTTAAAGTCACACAACAGCTGCACAAACTGATATTTTAAATAGAAAACTCTATCTTCAGAGGATAAAATAGAAGTCAGGAATTTTCGAAGAGAAAAAAATCAGAAGTCATCTTTAAAAACCAGCTGGACATGCATCCTGCTTATGTCTCACATGAATTCTTGCTGAAATTTAAATGAACCTTGCTAGAACATTGGCAAAGTGGGGACATTAAAATAAAATATTATATGCTTGACTAGTCCAGGAATTTGGGCTTGTTTGGAGATTCAAAAAGATGGACTGAAAAAGCACTGAGAGGTAGTAAGCAGGTGTATTCACATGGAGATGAGACATTTGCAAGACAGGCATGAGCAGGAATGATTATTTCAACTGCTAAAGAGTCAGGAGTGTGGAGAAGAGGGAATTCTTGTACTGTTGGTGGGGATGTAAATTTTATGGAAAATTGTACAGAGGGTCCTTGCATTCGTCTGTTCTCATGCTGCTCTAAAGAAATGTCCGAGACTGAGTACTTCACTAAGAAAAGAGGTTTAATTAATTCATAGTTCAGCATGGCTGGGGAGGCCTCAGAAAATTTATAATCATGGCAGAAGGGGAAGCAAACACATCCTTCTTCACATGGTGGCAGCAAGGAGAAGAATGAGTGCCCAGCAAAGGGGGAAGCCTCTTATAAAACCATCAGATCTCATAAGAACTAACTCCCTATCATGAGAACAGGATGGGGGAAACTGCCCTCATGATTCAATTATCTCCACTTGGTCTGTCCCATGACATGTGGGGATTATGGGAACTACAATTCAAGATGATATTTGGGTGGGGACACAGCCAAACCATATGTCTGCCCTGGCCCCTCCCAAATCACATGTCCTCACATTTCAAAACACAATCATACCCTTCCAACAGTCCCCCAAAGTCTTTACTTATTCCAGCATTAACCCAAAAGTCTAAGTCTAAAGTCTCATCTGAGACAACTGAGCTCTATGGTTGTCCCAACTTATTGCTCAAGAGAATTCCTGATGCAGGCAGGGGAAACTCAGCAAAACCCAATCATCTTCCTGAGTTGAGGAAATGCAACTGAGACTCCAGGAAGACTAACAAGGCTACAACTGGCAGCACAGATAACTGCAGCAAAGAGAACTTCCCAGAGACATAAACCTGGGAACCTGCAGAGGCTCCTCAAGTATTCAGCAGATCAAAGGGTACATATAAATAAACAATCTAAGTCCAGAGAAAGAGCCATCAGAAAGAAGTAGAGGGAACAGCACCCAACACTCTCACAGGGCCTGGAATAGTACCTGCTCCAGCCAGCCAGATTTGGAAATTTCATAATCCATGGGGCAGCAGGTTGAGCAGGTGCCCCCAAACCTGGGCCACAGACCAGTACCAATCCGTGGTGTGTCAGGAAACAGGCCACACAGCAGGAGGTGAGTGGCAGGTGAGCAAGCATTACCGCCTGAGCTCCACCTCCTTTCAGATCTGCTGCAACATTAGATTCTCATAGGAGTGTGAACCCTATTGTGAACTGTGCAAGCGAGGGTTCTAGGTTGCATGCTCCTTATGAGAATCTAATGCCTGAGGATCTATCACTGTTTCCCATCCCCCACAGACGGAACTGTCTAGTTGCAGGAAAACAAGTTCAGGGCTCCCACTGATTCTACATTATGGTGAGTTGTATAATTATTTCATTATATATTACAATTAATATAGAAATAAAGTGCACAATAACTGTAATGTTCTTAAATTATCCTAAACCACCCCCGACCCCGGTCCATGGAAAAACTGTTTTACATGTAACCAGTCCCTGGTACCAAAAAGGTTGGGAACCGCTGAGGTAAAGTACTCAGATAGGATTTGCCTCAGGCATGGGGAAAAAATAGCCTTAGACTATATGTTGCTCTGGTCCTGCAAGACTTGAAAGAATCCTAGCAGTAAAATTGTTGGATAAAATTGCATGCACATTTTACATTTTGATACACCCCCTCCCCCTTGGCCTCTAAAAAGTCTATCAGTTTATGCTGTCCATTTTATTCACAGAGTTGTCATCAAGGCATTGATGTATTTATTTGTTGGTCTAATGGGTAAATATTTATTCTTATGGCTTAACTCCCTTGTTCCTTATCAACTGTCTAATCTGACTTGGCTGCTCCATGAATGTGAATTGCTATTGCCACACTCTACTGACATCCTTGAATCTAACTCAGACCGGTAGATACAATCTAAACCTCAACAAACACACGCACGTGAGGGTCCCAGTTCAGAGACTGTCCACTCTCCCCTAACGGAGAGAACGCAGATTCTAATTGCCAATACTTTCTAGTTTCTCAAACAAAAGACAACATAGGCAAAGCTCACCTTACTAATTTAAGATATTTTTTACCAATGGGCTAAGAATAAAATAATGTAACAAGTTCCTATCTTTCAGAGGCAGATTTGAAGTCAAATATCTTCTCTTTTATCTACTAATTGGATGACCCTGAGCAAAATACATTATACTCTCTAAACTACTTTCTTCACCTGCAAAATGAGAGAAGGTTAACACTACTTTTGAAGGGTTGCTGTGAGGGATAAATGAGGTAATGAATGAAAAGTCATTATGGAAGTGACTTACAAATATATAAAAAGATGTGTCCCTAAATTTAAAAATTACCTAACATATTCTAAGTTTTCTAAGTAAACTAGATTCAGTTTTTTGTGAAATTACCTTCATCAAACTTTAAAGAATCTCAAAATAATGTATAAAGATGATAGAAGCAAAATCAGTAATGCATTAACTTGACAAAATTCTATTTCACATTCAAATTCAAATGCAGCTAAATAATGGCAAAAAATTTTAAAGATCACCCCAAAATAAAGAAGCCATTTGCCACAAATGAGAAACATTGTCAATGTATTCATTTTTGTGTTGCTGTTGTAAGAGCACACCACAAACTTAGTGGCTTAAAAGAACACAAATTTATTATCTTACAGTTCTAGAGGTCAGAATTCCAAATGGAGTCTCAGACGATTAAAATCAAAGTGTTGGCAGGGCTGGTTCCTTCTAGAGGCTCCAGGAGAAAATTCCATTCTGTGCCTCTTCCAGTTTCCAAATGCTACCAGCCTTCTTTAGCTTGTGGCTGCATCACTCCAACCTCTCACTTTCATAGCCACATTTCCTGCTACTCACTGTGATCTCCTGCCTCGCTCTTATAAAGGTCCCTGTAATTACATCAGCCCCACCTGTATAATTGAGGCAAATCTTCCCATCTCGAGAATCACAATTTAACCCTATCTGCAAAGTCCTTCTGTCATATAAGGTAACATTCACAGGTTCCACAAGTTAGGATATGGACATCTGGGCTAGGGGCACTATTCAGCCTACCACAGGGAAAAATGCAAACACAGTCATAATTCAGGCAACAGATACATTAAGAGCACTGCACTGAGTCACACAAATCAGGTTAAGAAGCAACACCTGGGCCGGGCGCGGTGGCTCACGCCTGTAATCCCAGCACTTTGGGAGGCCGAGGCGGGCGGATCACGAGGTCAGGAGATCCGGACCATCCTGGCTAACACTGTGAAACCCCGTCTCTACTAAAAATACAAAAAATTAGCCGGGCGAGGTGGCGGGCGCCTGTAGTCCCAGCTACGCCGGAGGCTGAGGCAGGAGAATGGCGTGAACCCCGGGGGGCGGAGCCTGCAGTGAGCCGAGATCGCGCCACTGCACTCCAGCCTGGGTGAAAGAACGAGACTCCTTCTCGAAAAAACAGAAGCAACACCTGATACAAGGGTGATCTAACATTAAACCCTCCACAAAGCATCTCCTGATTCCCTTCAACAAGCTGTGAGCAATTGTTTTAAGGCTATGTGTTTAAAAGCATGTGTGGCAAAAAAGGGGAAATCTTGACTGAACACCTGCTGTGTGCCATGAACTGTCTGGGCACTGAGGATACAACAGTGAACAACCCAAAGTCTCTCCCTTCATGGAGCCCTCATTCCAGCAGAGGAACACGGTATACCAACAAGTCTTCTAGTAATACCAGCAATGTTGCCTTGATTGAAAGTAGTGAGATTCATACATTCTGTATGACTCCAGTATAAAAATCTGGAAAATATTAACAGTATGATTCCCAGGGCACCTGCCTGAAATAGACAAGGCTAGTGCAAGA
Organism: Hylobates moloch; assembly: GCF_009828535.3. Taxonomy (NCBI): domain Eukaryota; kingdom Metazoa; phylum Chordata; class Mammalia; order Primates; family Hylobatidae; genus Hylobates; species Hylobates moloch. The sequence goes on along the minus strand of NW_026652312.1, from coordinate 553,796 downwards.
AAAGTTAAGACTTATTCTAAAAACTAAAATAAAATAAGTTTACACCTGAAGACATGGGTTTTGTTTTGTTTCTGTTCGTTTTTGAGATGGAGTCTCGCTCTGTCACCCAGGCTGGAGTGCAACATCACGATCTTTGCTCACTGCAACCTCCACCTCCTGGGTTCAAATGATTCTCTTGTCTCAGCCTCCCGAGTAGCTGGGATTACAGGTGTACGCTGCCACACCTGGCTAATTTTTTGTATTTTAGTAGAGACAGGGTTTCACCATGTTGTCCAGGCTGGTCTCGAACTCCTGAGCTCAGGCAATCCACCCCACTCGGCCTCCCAAAGTGCTAGGATTACAGGCATGAGCCACCACGCCCAGCTGAAGACATGTGTTTCTTAATACCCTAGTCAAGGATAGAAAGAAAATTTGGAAAAGATGAATGAATTCCAGAGGCCATTAATAGTGGGCTGCAGATTAAATAGACAACATTATGAAGAAGGGAAGCTATTTTTTTTTTCAACCATATAACTCAGTTTCAGGTACAAGAAGACTCCTAAGATATAAAACAGAATATTTCATATGAAGGAGTAAGAATGGCCTCATATTTCTGGCCAAATTTGACATTAACTAAAAGAGAAAAAAATGAATCTGTGTCTTCTGAAGATGTTAAACTCACATTTGGTTAATTTGAAAGGTTAACCAAAAAATGTAGCTACAGGAAAATATGAGAGGCTGATCCAATGGGATGATTAGTTTCTTGGTGTGAAATTCTTTTGGTTTATTACTATCCTATAATATTTTCCAATATCCCTTTTCCTCTTTCTCCTAATAACCTACTTCTTCTGAGCTCCCACCTCTGATTCAGTTCTCCTTGCTTAGGGTTTTCTACTTATCTATATGAAATTTACTAAAGAAAGGCAGTAAGTAGCATCTTGGCTATCCTGTGTGCCTCGTCAAGAAACCAAAAAATAAAAACTATTTTTAGCATATCAAACTTTGACAGTTCTTTTAGAAAAAGTAAGTCTCCTTTTTAAGGCATAAGGAAACACTTTAGCTGAGACAGAGAACAACATGGGGAAAATATGCCTCCATGATCCAATCACCTCCCACAAGGCACCTCCGCTCACACGTGGGGATTTAAATTTGAGATGAGACTGGGTGGTAACACAGCCAAATCATATCAATAAGGTAATGTGCAATCAGCCACACCTGAAAGAAGGTGGGAAATCATTAGCAGAATCAGTAAGTGTATCCATTAGAGCTTAATCAGAGAAGGAAGATCACAAAGATGGACATAGAAGAAGGTGTTTATTAAAAAGTTTAAACTTTAAAATTGTTTGAGAAGCTGGGGAAATAAAACTCCAGAAGAAAGCATTTTAGAGAATCAGAAGAAAAAAAAAAAGTCACAAACCAGGAACCTCAGGCAAGAGCTGATGGAGAGGTCTTTCTGCAAGGCTCTTACCTCTGCACCTGGCAGTGAGTCTGAAGTTGCTACAGGTCAGGTAGGCCAAGAGATAGGAAAATAAATTTGGCTACAAAGCTGGAGAAATCAAGGAAAAACTAGAATCCACGAAGGCCAACAGGAACTCACAAAAACAAACTGAAACCCAAGAGGACAAACAGAAACATGCAGGAATATCCCTGTCCTCACTGCAACAGTGGTGACCTACAGGAATCTGGTTCCTTTCACTGTGGGGCTGTGCAGGTGCCTGGCCCTGGACTTGGAGAAGCTGGAGGAGGGGACCCAGCAAGATCTGACACAGATGCAGACACTGATGCAGATGAAGCTACAGGTCTTGCTGCTGCCCGCCCCAAAGAAACAAATCAGCAGATCATTGGCCATATACATAGAACCCTACAATGAACCTTCTGAGTGCCATTGCCTGCTGCCTCCTCTGCCCTCCAAATGTCACATATATTTCTCCTGTGCCCAACTCTAACCCAGAATCATACAGGAAAGGAGCATCCAGCACAACTTTTCCTTACATATATAATTTATTCAATATTATTTCCCAAGCCTACCATATATAAATTCAGAGTCTCCCTTTTTCTATCCTAATATCCCCCAAATCCTCTAAAACAGTGATTCTCAAACTTTAGTGTATAGAAGAATCACCTACGAATCTTCCTAAAAGGCAGATTCCAATTCAGTAGGTCCCGGATGGGGCCTGAGGTTCTGCATGTCTAACATACGTCTTTACACAACAAGATTTAATCCTCAGAAATAAAAATGCTGTTGTGGAAATTTTTAAATTGTGTTTCAGGAGGTCCTGAAACACAATCACATAAATAAGTAAAAGATTTCATATAGATAAGTAAAAAAACCCTAAACAAAGGAAACTTAATTGGAGGAGAGAGCTCAGGAGAATTAGGGTATTAGGAGAACGAGGAAAAGGGATACTGGAAAATACAATAGAAAAATAATAAACCCGCCGGGCGCGGTGGCTCACGCCTGTAATACCAGCACTTTGGCAGGCCGAGGCGGGCAGATCACGAGGTCAGGAGATGGAGATCATCCTGGATAACACGGTGAAACCCCGTCTCTACTGAAAATACAAAAAAAAAGAAATTACCCGGGCGTGGTGGCGGGCGCCTGTAGTCCCAGCTACTCCAGAGGCTGAGGCAGCAGAATGGCGTGAACGCGGGAGGCGGAGCTTACAGTGAGCCAAGATCGCGCCACTGCACTCCAGCATGCGCAACAGAGCGAGACTCCGTCTCAAAAAAAAAAAAAAGAAAAAAAAACAAAAGAGTTTTGGACCAAGAAGCTAATCATCCCGTTAGATCACCTCACCAGAGGTGCGTAACAGGCCATGGTTTGGTGGGGGAAAAGAAGTAAAGGACGGGTTTGGCCTCTGCACCTCCCTCGTCTGCACTACTTTTTTCTATTTTAAAGGTATTCGAATTTCGTGTAAAATTTCACTTGCAGAAAAATATAGATGAGTTACCTGGTGATATGGTTTGGCTGTATCCCCACGAAAATCTCAACTTGAGTTGTATCTCCTAGAATTCCCACATGTTGTGGGAGGGACCCAGGTGGAGGTGATTGAGTCATGGGGGGCCAGTCTCTCCCGTGCTATTCTCGTGATAGTGAATAAGTCTCACGAGATCTGATAGGTTTATCAGGCGCTTTTGTTTCTTCCTCATTTTCTCTTGCCACCGCTGTGTAAGAAGAGCCTTTCACTTCCCGCCATGATTCTGAGGCTTCCCCAGCCATGTGGAACTGTAAGTCCAGTTAAACCTTTTTTTGTTCCCAGTTTCGGGTATGTCTTTATCAGCAGTGTGAAAACGGACTAATACACCTGGTTTAACGACAACAGCTTGAAAATCATTTGAGTTTCAATGACCATGAGCTTAATTACAAAATTATTTTGGCATTGTTTTTGAAGAAAGGAAAATAAACGTTCCACTCAGCATTCTCTGAACTACATTATAAAAATCTTAGTTTGGCACATTGAGAACATATGTTCATTTATTATTTTATTGATCCTTGCCTGTTCAAGAATACGAAATTGACCTCAAATACTTTTAATTTTTATTTATTTTTGAGAGAAGGTCTCATTCTGTCACCCAGGCTGGAGTGCAGTGGCGCCATCATAGCTCACTGCAATCTCCAACTCCTGAGCTCAAATGATCCTCCCACTTCAGCCTCCCAAAGTACTGAGATTACAGCCATGAGCCACCACTCCTGTCTTTCCTCAGATATTTTTAATATATTAACTGAATTCCGTTTATAACCTTAGGCGAAATCACTAACTTTCTCAAGAGCTTATTTATGTATGTTTAAATTCAAGTCAACAAACATTCGTTGAATACTAAATATGTTAGGGTAGGGGTGTATTGCTTTAGGGTACAAGGGGCTTCACTCATGCTTTCTGTCTTTGAAGAAATTTGCTTTCTATTAGGAAGAACAAAATGACTTACTATAAAACACAGTGAAAGGAAACCCATAAAAAGTGTAAATGTGCAAGAATTCAAATAAGAAATTGTCTCCAGTTGGAATGACCAGGTGGAGTTTAGAATTGGTAATGGAAATAAATCCTCAAAGGATGGATACGAATTCTTCTATCATTAATGAGGAGAAAAAAGCATTTCTGGTGAAAAGCACAGGTTGGACAAAGAATGAAGTCCAAAAAGTTAGAGAAATAGAGGTCCATGGGAAACAAGGTGAATGAGACCGGATTTGGACAGGGAGCAGAGTCCCTATGATTGTTGTGGAATCACTTGTCACAAGAGTTCAGTCTTAATTGTAGGAGGAGCTGGGAAAATGAAGATCCAGAAGAGGGAGTTGGAGGATCAGAAAAGACACTCAGCAGTCCATTTAAGAACCCATGTCCAGCGCAGCAAATGGGAATGGGAAGCGGAGTTCATAGGGAGGTATATAGGCAGCTGTTGTTAATGTGAAGCTAGCACATCTGAGAGTGCACAAACATCTGGAGGCTGCCCAGAGGCTGATGTTGGTCAACAGGACCAACAGTTGAGGAGCTGGATACAAATCAGAAGAGAACCAGAGCAAGTGGGAACCCGCTAGGCACCTCTACATCTTTTCATTACCTTATATGACTAAAACCACCTTCAGAGAGTAATGGCCACTACTTCACTTTTGCTTTTTGATTCTCACCTGAGTTCTTCACAAGCCACACAGGGCGACTTATCCTGGGAAATATAGTGCCCAACTTAAATGAGTCAACTCGAACAATCCACCACACAAGTTGTCCTGTTTAAGAGATATAAGATGCGTATGTGAATGTGCTGAAGATCAGTTTGGTTAAGGTATCAGGGAACGTGAGAGTGACCATGACTTCCATGGTGTGAAGTTGATTCTCAATCAAGGGAATCATCTCTAGTGAGGTGAGAGTGAGGTTTATTTTTGCAGGTTCAGGATGAAAAGCCTGAGACTGATCCAAAATTATCCAGTCCAGCATAAGAAAATATTCCTTGACAGGATGCCCTAATTCATGCAGCCATGAGAGGGTTTTATTTAGATGAGAGAGAGCTCTATAGCAGTGCCTTCCAACTCCTGTGTCAAAGCAAGCCATTGTACTGGTATATGGAAAAGCGTTCAGGTATGCTGAGATATTCATCCTCCAAGCCTGCAGGGAAGCATGGTCGCAGTCAGAGCTCCTAGACCAGCTGCCTTGGGCAATGAGCATTTCTGTCCAGGGCTGAAGGCAGTGAGCATACTGGGCTACATTTATTTCTTGCTGCTTCCCCACCATGCACTCATCACAGTGCGTGGTACTCTAGCACCTGGGCATCTCTTCCAGTAGCCATCTGCAGCATGAATTGCTATTCATAATGGACAAGGTGCCTACAGAGCTGCTGAAGGAGTGCATGTTCCAGATGCCCAAGGAGCTCAGTAGGCAGCCGTAAGTATACTAGCAGGAGGTAAGAATGGCAGGAGGCCAGGGAGACTGTTTTTGGCAGGCACCACCCAAGGAGTAGCTCTGAATCTCTGCCTTCAGTGTTTGTAACACATATGGGTTTGTGGCTTAACTTGTTCCTTTTCTGATTCCAACTAGCTTAAGGTGCACCTACATTCTGACAATTAGAGCCTTGTCATTATTTTACAATTGTGACATAAAAAATTTCATGTGGATTCAAAATCTATTAACATTAAAGATAATTTCAAAGTTTCATCTCTGAGGGAGAAAATGGGGTCTTCTTTAAATACAGTTTCAGCTGTTACAAGCAACTTGAATGGCTGAAAAAAATGGTTTTAATTTTTTAAATTACATGACTATGTGAACAAAATTTATTTGATGGTAGCTATAAACAAAGTAATCATCATCTGAAATCACTAATAAGGAATTTACTATAGCCATTGAGAACATAAGACCTAATAACAAAACATTATGTTCATGGAAGCAAGTATGAGTATTTTATTAAAAATCTTGGAAGATTCTATTTGTAAATTTTAATCATGTTCAATTGGTAACAACTAAAAAGTATATATCATATAAAATAAATGTAATAAAATTTTTCACTAAGCACCACGGAGATTCCTCCAGATCCTCCCATTTACTCCAGTGTATTGTATGATTGTAATTTTATGGTTTTCTATTTCTTTCACAATGTTAAATATAAAATTGTCATGAAGAACTACTCTTGAGAAGGTTAGAAATGCACATTTATTTGGGGTCAGAGAGACACAAATCTTGTAGCTCTAATTCCATATGTCCCCCTTATATCCCAACATTATCTTAACATTATATCCCAGTGGGCTGGCATTATTATGAAGGATATTTACAACTGAGACTCCTGGATGCAGGACTACTCTCCAGCTCCATGTCAGATAAAAAAAATCACCCAGTGCAAATGATTAGTGATTGGTAACTACTGATTTGTCTTCTCAGTTTATCAATGTTTCTCTGAAAGAGTAATTATGTTAACTGAGTTCTTTAAAACTTATAGATTCAAGACTGCATTTTAAGAAGACCAAACTGGCTGAGACTATATATGATGAGGAGAAAAGGGAGGAATGAAAGAAGGGAAGAAAAGTTGTATGCTGTTGCAATAGTCAGAGGACGAAGACCTAGCATAAGGCTGTACAGTAGCTGTGGAAAAGAGATTCTGGAGGCACTTTGTAGATAAAATCTTCAGAACTCGTGAGTTTGGGGAGAAAGAGACATATGAAAGAAGTCAAATATCACCGAAATGTTGATTGTGAGAGGATGGTAAAATAGAGTTAAGGAAGAGAAAAGGAAGAGATGGTTTAGGGAGGAGAATAAGGTATTTGGATCTGGAAATGTTAAATTTGGGTCCTGGGGTAGGACAACAATATAAACTGTTCTGCCAAAAAACCAAGATGCTGATTCAGAATATGAGGAGAAATGTCCTCAAATATATAGCTTAATTCTCAAACAGAAGGAGGAACATATTGTTTAATTGTTTTCCCGTAAATTATTGGGGCACAGGTGGTATTTGGTTACATGAGTAAGTTCTTCAGTGGTGATTTGTGAGATTTTGGTGCACTCATCACCTAAGCCGTATACACTGCACCGTATTTGTAGTCTTTTATCTCTCACCTCCCTCCCACTCTTCCCCCCAAATCCCCAAAGTCCAATGTATCATTCTTATGCCTTTGCATCCTCATAGCGTAGCTCCTACATATCAGTGAGAAAATATGATGTTTGGTTTTCCATTCCTGAGTTACTTCACTTAGAGTAATAGTCTCCAGTCTCATCCAGGTCACTGCAAATGCTATTAATTCATTCCTTTTTATGACTGCATAGTATTCCATCATATATCTGTCTGTCTATCTATCTATCTATCTATCTATCTATACACACACACACACACACGTACATACACACACACACATACATACACCACAGTTTCTTTATCCTCTTGTTGATTGATGGGCCTTTGGGTTGGTTCTACGATTTTGCAATTGTGAATTGTGCTGCTATAAACATGCGTGTGCAAGGATCTTTTTCAAATAATGAATTTTCTTCCTCTGGGTAGATACCCAGTAGTAGAACTGCTGGATCAAATAGCAGTTCTACTTTTAGTTCTTTAAGGAATCTCCACACTATTTTCTATAGCAGCTGTACTAGTTTACATTCCCACCAGCAGTGTAGAAGTGTTCCCTGTTCACATCCACGCCAACATCTGTTTTTTTTATTTTTTGATTATGTCCATTCTTGCAGGAGTAATGTGGTATCGCATCGTGGTTTTGATTTGCATTTCCCTGATCATTAGTGATGTTGAGCATATTTTCCTATGTTTGTTGGCCATTTGTATATCTTTTGAGAATTGTCTATTTATGTCCTTAGCCCACTTTTTGATGGGATTGTTTGGTTTTTTCTTACTGATTTGTTTGAGTTCACTGTAGACTCTAGGTATTAGTCCTTTGTCCGATGTATAGATTGTGAAGATTTTCTCCACTCTGTGGGTTGTCTGTTTACTCTGCTGACTGTTCCTTTTGCCATGCAAAAGCTCTTTAGTTTAATTAGGTCCCAGCTATTTATCTTTTTATTGCATTTGCTTTTGGGTTCTTAGTCATGAAATCCTTGCCTAAGCCAATGTCTAGAAGGGTTTTTCCAATGTTATCTTCTAGAATTTTTATAGTTTCAGATCTTAGGTTTAAGTCCTTAATCCATCTTGAGTTGATTCTTGTATAAGGTAAGAGATGAGGATCCAATCTCATTCTCCTACAGGTGGCTAGCCAATTATCCCAGCACCATTTGTTGAAAAGGGTGTCCTTTCCCCACTTAATGTTTTTGTTTGCTTTGTCAAAGATCAGTTGGCTGCAAGTATTTGGGTTTATTTCTGGGTTCTCTATTCTGTTCCATTGGTCTATGTGCCTAATTTTATACCAATACCATGCTGTTTTGGTGACTGTGTCCTTATAGTATAGTTGGAAATCACACAGTGTGATGCCTCCAGATTTGTTCTTTTTGCTTAGTCTTTTGGCTATGTGGGCTCTTTTTTGGTTCTATATGAATTTTAGAATTGTTTTTTCTAACTCTGTGAAGAGTGATGGTGGTTTATTTGATAGGGATTGCATTGAATTTGTAGATTGCTTTTGGCAGTATGGTCACTTTCACAATATTGATTCCACCCATCCATAAGCATGAGATGTGTTTCCATTTGTTGGTGTTGTCTATGATTTCTTTCAGCAGTAGTTTGCAGTTTTCCTTGTTAGAGGTCTTTTGACTCCTTGGTTAGGTATATTACTAAGTATTTTAATTTTTTGCAGCTATTGTAAAAGGGGTTGAGTTCTTGATTTGATTCTCTGCTTGGTTGCTGTTGGTGTATAGAAGAGCTACTGATTTGTGTATATTAATCTTGTATTCAGAAACTTTGCTGCATTCTTTTATCAGTTATAGGAGCTTTCTGGAGGAGTCCTTAGGGTTTTCAAGGTAAACGGTCATATTGTCAGCAATCAGTGACAGTTTGACTTCCTCTTTGCTGATTTGGATGCCCTTTATGTCTTCTTGTCTGATTGCTGTGGCTAGGACTTCCAGTACTGTGTTGAACGGGAATGGTGAGAGTGGGCATTTTTGTCTTGTTCCAGTTCTTGGAGGGAATGCTTTCAACTTTTCCCCATTCAGTATTACGGGGACTGTGGGTTTGTCATAGATGGCTTTTACTACATTAAGGTATGTCCCTTGTGTGCCAATTTTGCTGAGCGTTTTAATCACAAAGTGATGCTGGATTTCGTCGACAGCTTTTTCTGCATCTGTCGAAATGATTATGTGATTTTTGTTTTTAATTCTGTTTATGTGGCGTATCACATTTATTGACTTGCATATGTTAAACCATCCCTACAACTGTGGTATGAAACCCACTTGATCATGGTGGATTATCTTTTTGATATGTTGTTGGATTTGGTTAGCTAGTGTTTTGTTAAGGATTTTAGCATCTATGTTCACCAAGGATATCAGTCTGTAGTTTTCTTTTTTGGTTCTTAACCTAGTTTTGGTATTAGGGTGATGCCAACTTCATAGAATGATTTAGGGAAGGTTCCTTCTTTCTCTATCTTGTGGAATAGTGTCAAAAGGATTGGTACCAATTCTTCTTTGAATGTCTGGTAGAATTCTGCTGTGAATCCATCTGGTCTTGGACTTTTTGTGTTGGTAATTTTTTTTTTTTTTTTTGTCACCCAGGCTGGAGTTCAGTGGCACGGTCTCAGCTCACTGCAACCTCTTCCTCCCAGATTCAAGCAATTCTCCTGTCTCAGCCTCTCGAGTAGCTGAGACTACAGGATCCCACCACCACACCCAGCTAATTTTTGTATTTTCAGTAGAGACGGGGTTTCACCATATTGGTCAGGCTGGTCTCAGACTCCTGACCTCAGGTGATCTGCCCGCCTTTGCCTCCCAAATTGCTGGGATTACAGGCATGAGCCACCATGCCCAGCTGGTCATTTTTAAATTACCATTCCAGTCTCACTGGTTGTTATTGGTCTGTTGTGTTTTTCCAGGAATTTATCCATCCCTTCTAGGTTTTCTAGTTTATGTGTGTAAAGGTGTTCATCGTAGCTTTGAATGATCTTTTGTGTATCAGTGGTGTCAGTTGTAATATCTCCTGTTTCATTTCTTGGTGAAGTTATTTGGATTTTCTCTCTTCTTGGTTAATCTTTCCAATGGTCTATCAATTTTATTTATCTTTTCAAAGAATGAGCTTTTTATTTCATTTTTTGTATTTTTTGTTTGTTTGTTTCAATTTCATTTAGTTCTGCTCTGATCTTGATTATTTCCTTTCTTCTGGGTTTAGGTTTGGTTTGTTCTTATTTCTCTAGTTCCTTGAGTTGTGACCTTAGAGTGTCAGCTTGTGCTCATTCAGTCTTTTTGATTTAAGCGTTTAGGGCTATGAACTTCCTTCTTAGCAGTGCCTTTGCTGTATCCCAGAGGTTTTGATAGGTTGTATCATTATCGTCTTTCAGTTTGAAGAATTTTTAAATTTCCATCTTGATTTTGTTTTTGACTCATTGCTCATTCAAGAGCAGGTTATTTAATTTCCATGTGTTTGAGTGATTTTGAAGGTTCCTTTTGCAGTTGATTTCCAGTTTTATTCCACTGTGGTCTGAGACAGTGCTTGATACAATTTCAGTTTTCTTAAATTTATTGAGGCTCGTTTTATGGCCTCTCATATGTTCTATCTTGGAGAAAGTTCCACATGCTGTTGAATAGAATGAATAGAATCTGCGTTTGTTGAATTACATTTTCTGTATATATCTGGTAAGTCCATTTGTTCCAAGGTATAGTTCAAATCCATTGTTTCTTTGTTGACTTTCTGTCTTGATGACCTGTCTAGTGCTGTCAGTGGAATATTGAAGTTCCTCACTATTATTGTGTTGCTGTCTATCTCATTTCTTAGGTCTGTTATTAAATGTTTTATAAATTTGGGAGCTCCAGTATTAGGTGCATATATATTTAGGATTGTGATATTTTCTTGTTGGACAAGGCCTTTTAACATTATATAATGTCCCTCTTTGTCTCTTTTAACTGCTGTTGCTTTAAAGTTAGTTTTGTCTGATATAAGAATAGCTACCCCTGCTTACTTTTGGTGTCCATTTGCATGAAATGCCTTTTCCCACCACTTTAAGTTTATGTGAGTCCTTATATGTTAGGTGAGTCTCCTGAAGGCAGCAGATGGTTTGTTGGTGAGTTCTTATCCATTCTGCGGTTCTGTATCTTCTAAGTGGAGCATTTAAGCCAGTTACATTTAATGTTAGTATTGAAATGTGAGGTACCATTGCATTCACTGTGCTCTTTGTTGCCTGTTACTTTGGTTTTTTTGTTTTTTGTTTTGGCTTTTTGACTTGTATTTTTGTTTTATAGGTCTTGTGTGATTTATTCTTTAAAGAGGTTCTGTTTTGATGTGTTCTCAGGATTTGTTTCAAGATTTAGAGCTCCTTTTAGCAGTTCTTGTAGTCGTGGCTTGGTAATAGCAAATTCTCTTGGCATTTGTCTGAAAAAGACTGTATCTTTCCCTCGTATATGAGGCTTAGTTTCACTGGATACAAAATTCGTGGCTGATAATTGTTTTGTTTGAGGAGGCTGAAGATAGGGCCTCAATCCCTTCTAGCTTGTAGGGTCTCTGCTGAGAAATCTGCTGTTAATCTGATAGGATTTCCTTTATAGGTTATCTGATGCTTCTGTCTCACAGCTCTTAAGATTCTTTCCTTCATCTTAACTTTGGATATCCCGATGATAACGTGCCTAGGCAAAGATCTTTTTGCAATTAATTTCCTGGGTGTTCTTTGTGCTTCTTGTATTTGGATGTTTGGGTCTCTACTAAGACTGGGGAAGTTTCCCTCAATTATTCCCCCAAATAGGTTTTCCAAGCTTTTAGAATTCTCTTCTTCCTCAGGAACAGTGATTATTTTTAGGTTTGGTCATTTAATATAATCCCAGACTTCTTGGAGGCTTTGTTCATATTTTCTTATTCTTTTTTCTATGCCTTTTTTGGATTGGGTTAATTTGAAGACCTTGTCTACGCACTCTGAATTTCTTTCTTCTACTTGTTCAATTCTATTGCTGAGACTTCCCTGAGCATTTCGCATTTCTAAAACTGTGTCCAAAGTTTTCTGAATTTTTGACTGTTTTTTCTTTAAGCTATCTATTTCCTTGAATATTTCTCCTTTCACTTCTTGTATCATTTTTTGAATTTCCTTGCATTGGTCTTCACCTTTCTCTGGTCCCACCCTGATTAGCTTAATAACTAACCTCCTGAATTCTTTTACAGATAAATTAGGGATTTCTTCTTTGTTTGAATACATTGCTGGTGAGCTAGTGTGATTTTGGGGGAGTGTTGAAGAGCCTTGTTTTTTCATATTACCAGGGTTGCTTTTCTGGTTCCTTCGCATTTGGGTAGGCTCTGTCAAAGGGAAGGTCTAGGGCTGAAGGTCGTTGTTCAGATTCTTTTGTCCCACGGGGTATTCCCTTGATGTAGTACTCTCCTCCTTTTCCTACGGATGTGGCTTCCTCTGAGCTGAATTGCAGTGATTATTGTCTCTCTTCTGGGTCTAGCTACCCAGCTCCGGGCTGATACTGGAGGTTGTCTGCACAGAGTCCTGTGATGTGAACCATCTATGGGTCTCTCAGCTGTGGATACCAGTGCCTGTTCCAGTGGAGGTGGCCGGTAGGGGGATACAATGGACTCTGTGAGGGTTCTTAGCTTTGGTGGTTTAATGCTCTATTTTTGTGCTGGTTGGCCTCTTTCCAGGAGGTGGCGCTTTCCAGAAACCCTCAGCTGTGGTAGTATGGAGAGGAACCTGTGGTGAGTGGGGCCCTAGATCTTCCAAGAGTATATGCCCTGTGTCTTCGGCTACCAGGGTGAGTAGAGAAGGATCATCAGGTGGGGGCAGGGCTAGATGTGTCTGAGCTCAGACTCTCCTTGGGTGGGTCTTGCTGTGGCTGCTGTGGGGGATGGGGGTGAGATTCCCAGGTCACTGGAGTTGTGTACCTGGGAAAATTATGGCTGCCTCTGCTGAATCATGCAGGTTGTCAGGGAAGTGGAGGAAAGCCGGCAGTCACAGGCTCACCCAGCTGCCACACAAACTAAAGGGCGGGTCTCACTCCCACAATGCCTCGCACAACAGCCTCTAGTCCATTTTCAGGTGGAGAGTGATACAGGTTTGAAAACCTGCCCCTGGCCACCTACCTCCCAGCTGCGAAAGAAAAGGGCTTGGTTCTTCCCCCTCCCGTGGAGTCTGCACACTGGATTTGGGCCCTCACCCAAGTTCTGGCCAGGAGGCTTCCCACCCCACTCAAATTGTTACAAAGTTCAGCTAGGGATTTGCTTCTCCCGGTGGAGTTTTACCCCCGGTCTTCTCCCATTGGATCCCTGTGGTGCCAGGTAGGAATGGGCTGCTAGGGGACCCAGCAAGCTCCCAGCGCCTTTCTGCTGCTGCTTCTACCCCTGTATTTCACTTGGCTCTCTAAATTGACTCAGCTCCAGATAAAGTCAGAAACTTCTCCCACAAATAGACCTTCAGCTCCTCCCATGGGAGTGTGTGTTTGGGAGAGGAAGGTCTCGCTTTCCCACTTCCGTGGTTGGGGCACTGAGTTTTTGGGGGGTCTCCCAGGTCCTGCAGGAGCAGGCTGCTTCCTTCAGAGGGTCTGTGGGTCCTCTTGGGATTGCTGGTTTTTTCTTGCAGTAGATTTGGAGCTAAAATTCATGATGTGAGCCCCCTGCACACTGCTCTGTCTGGAGCTGCAATCTAGTCCTGCCTCCCATCCACCATGATGATCAACAGACCAAAAGGAGGAACATATTCAGTTGGTAGCAAATAAGAGTAATTCAGGCAACAGTAATTCAAATAAAGATTTTTTAGATTTAAGAAGTGTTTTTCATGTTTTGTGCTCTTCTTCTGCATGGGTTTATAGATGTTCTTGGCTTCCCAGACTGTATCCCTAGCCTAATCTTGAGAATTACCTAATTCATGCAGCTGTGAAATGGTTTTATTTAAGAGCGAGAACTCTATAGCAGTGCCGTTCAACTCCTGTGTCAAAGCAAGCCCAGAAGGGGTTCAGGTATGCTGAGATATTCATCCCCCAAGCCTACAGGGCAGCATGGTCGCAGTCAGAGCTCCTAGACCAGTTGCCTTGAACAGTGAGCCTTTCTGTCCAGGGCTGAAGGCAGTGAGCATACTGGGCTACATTTACTTCTTGCTGCTTCCCCAGCATGCACTCAGCACAGTGCCCGACACTCCAGCACCTGGGCATCAAAAAATTTGTTGGACAACCATATGCTTTCAATAAATCTTTTTCATGCCTTTAATCTTTTCCACTTGTAGCATTTTCTTTAAACTATTATTCCTTTGAAATGTAGCAAATATCCAAAGTAATGATATTAGCTCTGAACAAATAACACAGCACTAAGATGGAAAAATGTATTCATAAGTCTTTTTATAAAACACCTCTATCAAACCATGCCTCTGTGAACTGAGAAATAAATAGTATGTTAGCTTCTGTATCACAGACAGACTTGAGAATAATTCACTCTCCTGCTGAAGATTAGTGATTGGAAAAATGGTAAAAAAAATAGAAATTATGTTAAAACTTTTTATTTCATTGCAAATATGATAAGTAAATGTGAACAAACGTCTCAGCAGTACAAAGCTTTATTTCTTCTCGATGAAATGATTATAATGGCATAGAAAGAAATATCTTTAAAAATGCATCCTTGACCAGGGCACATGAGTGCATTGAGGCAAAATATCATGATTCCTATCAAAGCTTTTTCTCTCTAGAGCCTACACTATCATAGAGAAAAACGAATGTAAATTTCTCATGAATTGCAGATACATTACATATTCTATGAGTCATAAAAGAAGCAAGCAATACTTCATTGTGAAGTTGAAATTATAGACTGATCATTACAATCTTCTTCATGCATTATACTATTCAGAGAGATAACCATGCTTTTTTTTACTAAAAAATGTGGAACAAGACAAAATATTACCCTCTGTGTCTATGTAATAGTTTTGCCACTTTTAATTAACTATTGAAGTAGGTCATAGAGCTGGAGGAAACAGGGGAGGAGGCTAATAACTTTAAATTTAATTTTGTTTAGTATATGATTTTCACCAGAAAAGTAAAGTCAATTAAAAATATTAAAATTTTTTGCATTTTACATTTAGAAGGAGACTGGAGGTAGGGGAAGGGTATAACATACTGTTTTACTGTTTATTAAGTTACAATTTATGTAAAATATGTTGCACAGATTTGAAATTTGTTGGATTTTGAGAATTGTATACACTCATATAACTGAAAAATATACCCATGTAACTGTGCTCAAAAGGGCCCTTACATTTGCTATTACTGCTGTCTTGAAATTCTTAATAATTTTATCATTGAACTTGTGTTTTATAAATTGAGTCTGATTGGACAATGGAGAAATGTGTGTGTCTGCTGTTCTTTGCCATACCAATCACATATGGCCTTTACAATACCACATCAAGACAGAATTCCAGGGGACAAATGATAGATGGGAGTTCATTGAGACTCAAAGTGAGCTAAGCATGTTGCCTCTATGAATAAGTATGGGTGCCAATAGCCTCAGAAGCCACACATGATATTCCGAGCAGAATTTCTTTCAAACACAGAAAAAAGGCAATGATTTTCTTTATAAAACTCCTACTTAGGAACCCTATCATATACTTTGCGAGTTGTGTTCTTTGCCTGTGTTGGCCAACCATTTATGTTGGAAATGATACTACGAAAGGAAAGATAGGGCAAATGTAACCCATATTTCCTTTTCAGACCTTACCTACTCATCACTAAGCCACCAGTAGAGAGGGTAGTAGAATGTTCATGTATCAAGAAGTGAAATAAAAACAGTAGAATTAGTTTTGTACAGTATTTCCACTGTTTGAATAAGAACAAAATACATATGTGTGTATGAACTACACAATATGTGCTGTGTTCTGAATACTTTTGTCCCCGCAAAATGTTGAAACTTAATCTCCAGTGCAGTGGTCTTGGGAAGTGGGGCAACTGGAAAGTGATTAGGTCCTGAAGACTAAGACCTCATGAATAGGATTATTACCCTTAAAAAAGAGGCCTGAGAAAGCTTGTTTGTCTCTTCTACCATCAGGACACATCTGGAAGGTGTCATCTTTGAAGCAGAGAGAAAGCCCTCTCCAGATACCAAATCTGCTGGCACCTTGATCCTGGATTCCCGGCCTCCAGAACTGTGAGCAATGAATTTCTATTGTTTACAAATTACCTAGTTAAAGGTATTTTGTTATAGCAGCCTGAATGGACTAAGACAGTATGAATTGTGTAAGTTCAGTTATTCTGCATAAAAGTTAAATGTTCTATATTTGCATGTAAAGCTTACGTTGTACAAAAGATGAACAATAATTTTTACCACTTAATACTAAATTAAATTTAACAACTTTAATTTTTCCTTTTGTTAGAACAATATTAAATAGCAAGTAAAACTACTATGACATGTCGAGAGAAACTGAAAGAAAGAAAAGGCTTTTATCCTAGTACTTAAAGGCACTTTTTTCCATTTTTGCACATTTTTGTTTTGCACTGAGCTACACAAATTATGTCACCACCTTGCTGCATGCCAGAATGAAGTTCTTACAGTTTTGCTTTATGTCGTTTTTAGCTACACATAAAACTTTTATGCAGTTTTTCCATGTTATATAGCAGCAGTTCATTCCTTTGTATTGTTGAGTAGAATTCCATTGCATGGCTCTACAATCTCCCTTTGATATTCATATTATTTCAAGTTCAGAGGTATTGAGAACAAAACTGCTATGAACATGCTTGTAAAAACCTTTTTCTGGATATTACTTTTTAAATGTTACATGAATATTACTTATAGTTTTAAATAAATGCATGAATAGGATGATATTATTCATACAAGTTTAAAACATTCTTTTTTAAATCATTTCCTATTTTTAAAATTTTGGTTTACTCTCCTATCCCCCTGTCATCCCTATACTCCAACCCACATCACATATACCCTGGAGGTACTGATATTAGTTTAGAATTTATCATTCATGTTTTTCATATTTCTGTAAGACATGCAAATATATAAACATACACAGATGTAGCATATACACATATTAATATGCACATATGCATGTGTATACATCTAGCATGTATGTGATAACACCTAGGAAAAATAATAACCATCTCAATACACATATTTCTTGCTTTTTTCACTCAACAACACCTCATAAAAATTTTACTATGTCTACTAGTATAGCTAACATTCCATTTTGATGAACATTTACTTTTGCTTATTTACTTATGTATTCATTTATTCTATTCATTTGCTTATTTATTTTTATCACAACAAATGATGCAGCAATAGAAATCTTTGGAAATATATTCTTAGGTGCTGAGGCGTATAATTCCATGGGATGTTTTTCAAGTGAAGGACCACTGGGTTAAAATGCGTGTGTGTGTGTGTGTGTGTGTGTGTGTGTGTTTTAATTTTAATAGATGTTTCCCAGTTGCTTTTTCAAAAAGTTATCAAATAAATATTTTCATAAGCATGTTTGAGAATTCACATTTTAAAATTCACATTCCCTGTATCCCAGAAGCAGCTGGTGTTAACAGCCTTTTTAATTTTGGCCAATCTGACAGATGGAAAATGATATTTATTTGTGAGTTTAAATTTGCCCTTTCCTGATCGTTAGTGAGCTTAGTCTTCCTCTCAGATCTTCTTGGTCATTTGGATTTGCTCTTTTATTAATTGCCTAAATAAGTTTGTCATATTGTTATGTTTTCTATTTGTTATATTAATTGAAAAGTATTTATATTGTTATTTGTTTTGTGAATTGTGTTTTTTGCCGTATATTTTCGTGTCTTTTAGTAAAATATATCTACCTTTATTTGTATAGTTTCTAAGTTTCTAGACTTGCTTAGGAAGGTCTTCCACAAACCTAGACTGCATGTAGCCTAGATTTTAATGTGGGAGTTTTATCTTATTTCTTACACTTATAAATTTATTATATAATTAATTTCCAATTGTATGAGAACCATTTATTAAATAATTCACCCTCTGTTCCTCAAGCAATAGCTTTGTCACTTACTAAATTTATTCTTAAGTATTTCACAGCTTTGTTAATATTTTATATATATATATACATATATATATGTATATATATATATTTTTTTGAGATGAAGTCTTACTCTGTTGCACAGGCTGGAGTACGATGGTGTGATCTTGGCTCACTGCAATCTCCACCTCCTGGGTTCAAGCAATTCTCCTGCCTCAGCCTCCCAAGTAGCTGTGATTACAGGCACCCACCACCACCCAGCTAATTTTTGTATTTTTAGTAGAGATGGGGTTTCACCACGTTGGCCAGGCTGGTCTTGAACTCCTGACCTCAAGTGATCTGTCCGACTCAGCTTCTGAAAGTGCTGGGATTACAGGCATGAGCCACCATACTATTATAATTTTAAAAATTTACTATACAGGGGTTTATTACTACAGTGGAGAACAATGCTTGTTTTCAAATTTAGGTAGTATTTAGCCATTTTATTGTATTTTCTTTTTAATTCCAGTGGACTTCTTGTCCCTCTACCCACATTCATTTTGCCAGGTATATATCCATACCATCAACGACAACAAAAAAAACTAGCTGTAGTTCTCCTCTCCCAAAATATATGCCAGCTATTCTTTTCTTTTCTTTCTTCCTTCTCCTGCTTTTCTTTCTCCTCCTTCTTGCCTTCTCCTCCTCCTTCTTCAATTATTGAAATTGCTAAAATCACTAAGACAATTGTAAATAACAAGGACAAGTAGTATGGCAATAGCAAGCATCCCAGCTAACACTTAATTTTAATGAAAATGAATTTAGTTTTGCTATTTCAAGTAATACTCATTTTAGCAAATAGTATGAATCACCTTAAGATAATTTCCCTTCTATTTTCATTTTATTTTGTTAGGAATATCTACTAAATTGTATCAAATTATTTTTAGGTTATTATTGAGATGATCATATTGATATTTTTGAAATTTGTAAATATAGTACATTATTTTAATAGATTTTTCCTCTCAAAATGTAATAAACCCACATGGAACTGGTTTTATTCGTTTTCTATGTTGCTGGGCTCAATATGACACTTTTTGTCTGAGATGGGGGGGTCTTGCTATGTTAACTAGGCTGGCCTCGAACTCCTGGCCTCATGCAATCCTCCCATCCTGGCCTCCCAAAGTGTTTGGATTACAAGTGTGAGCCACCATGCCTGACCATGCCACATTTTTAATAGAATTTTTTACTAATATATATCACAAATATATTCATAAATTTAATATCTTTTGTGCCCTTTACTCAGTTCTTCTCAATAGTAACATCTTGTAAAACAAGATGGCAAACAGGACATTAACATTGATGCAGCCAAGATAGAGAACATTTCTGTCACCACAGGGATTCTTTATGTTCCCTTTTGTAAAGATATCATTTCCCACCTGTCCCCACCCGCTTTGTAGCCCGTGCCACTAACCTATTCTCCATTTCTATAATTTTTGCCATTTCAAGAATGGCATACAAATGGAATCATACAGTATGTAATCTTTCAGGATTAGTCTTATTCACGCAGGATAATTCCCTAGAGATTGATCCAGGTTCTTGCATGTATCAATAATTTATTCCTTTTTATTGCTGAGTAGTATTCCATGGCATGGATATACCACAGGTTGTTTAACCATTCACCCACTGAAGTACATCTGGGTTATTTCCAGTTTGGGGCTGTCACAAATGAAGCTGCAATAAATATGTATGTGCAGATCTTTACATGACCATACATGTTCATTTCTCTAGAATAAATACCCAGCAGTGCAATTGCTGGGTTGTATAGTAGTTGTATGCTTCATTTTGCCAAATTGCCAAACTGTTTTCCAGAGTGATGTGCCACTTGGCATTCCCATCAGCAATGTATGAGTGATCCAGTTCCTCTGCATCCTTGTCAGCATATTGAGTTGTCACTATTTTTTATTTTAGTCATTCTGATGGGTTTGTAATGATATCTCATTATAGTTTTAATTTGCATATTCCTAATGGCTAATGATGTTGAATATCCTTTTATGTGCTTATTTGCTATCTATATATCCTCTGCTGAAATCTCTTCCTGTCTTTTTGTCATTTCTTAATTGTATTGTTTGTCTTGAGAGTTCTTTATATATTCCAGATATATCTCTTGTATATTCCTTTGTAGGATGTGTGGTTTTCAAACAAGTGTTGAATTTTATCAAATATGTTTTCAGCATTGATGGATATAATCATATGATTTTTAGGGCTACGGTTGAAGAACTGCAGTATCAGTTTCTTTGCTGTCAGCTACGGGCTTCCCATAGCTCCTAGACACCTCTCTCTGGTTCGTGCACACGGACTCCTACATCTTAGAACCAGCAATGAATGGTACATCAGATCCTTTTTATGCCCAGAATCTCTCTGACTTCTTTTTCTGCTATATCTCACTGACTCCAGCTAGAGAAAAATTATCTCCTTTTATCAGCTCCTGTTATTAAATTGGGCCCACTCAGATAATCTAGGATAATCTCTCTATTTTAGGTCCTTAACCTTAATTGCACCCTCAAACTCCCTTTTGCCATGTAACACAACGTATTCACTGGTTCTAGGCATAGCGGCATAGATGTCTGGAGTGCCGCTCTGCCCACAATAGTCTCCAACTTTCCATTGATTTCTAGTATTTGTCGCATTACATGATTCGTAGTTCACAATGTGCCAAGCACTGTGCTAAAACTTTTATGGCCATTAATTCACATTTCTTAATAAAAATTCTATTGTGTAGGTACTATTATCGTTTCTATTTTTACAGATGAGAAAACTGAGACACAGAAAGGGTAAGAAAATCCTCTGAGGTCTTATAGCTGATATGTGACAGAATCAGAATTAGAACCTAGGCCAAATGGCTCCAAAGTCTGCATTCTTAGCATTTCATTATATTGCCGCCTTGTAATTTTCCATTTGATATTTTCTTTGATCCAGTGGTTGTGCTCATATGTAATAGGTTTCAGAGGACGTATAGTCCCTGCCACAATATTCTAATTAAATTTTTGTGTTTGTCATCATATGATGTCTCAATTTACTTTGTTTACCACTTTTAGCCTGACAATCTTCTCATCTGACATCAATATTGGCATTTCTGACTTCTTTTTTTTTGTATTTTCCTAACATGCCATTCTCCTTCTATTCATTTTCCCTTTACTTAAAGTATATATTTGTAAAGTCACATAGTGGAGATTTTATTGGCCCATCTGACAGTCTCTGTCTTTTAATAGATTAATTCAGGTCCATTTACATTGAGTAATGACTCATTTACTAGTCTTCTGTATCTAACATTTTTTCTTATGTTTCTCATGCAATTTATGTTTCCTTTTGTTCTTAGTTCTTATTTTTAAAAATTTGTTAAATGTTTTCATTCCATAGTTTTCTATGTACATTTGGAAGTTCTACTAATTTCTAACATTTCTTTAATGATTACTACCCATTTCCCTATACTCATTACCAGATACCTATTTCTCTACTACTGTTTGTAAACAAGGTACTACCTTTCTCATCAAGGCATAAATTTTCTCCTACCAAGATGTCATAGATCACCATGGCTTTCCTTAGAGGGCTAACTCTGTTTCCACTTAGGGTGTAGAACTCCACAAAAAAATGTTGTTCCTACCTAATAACAACAACAGAAGAAATTAGATAATTTACCAAAAAAAAATCTTTCTTATGCCCATCAGATATATGAGGACACAAGGCCATCAAGTGAAGTAATTTCCAATGAGTAAGCAGGCCTTAAAAGGAGAGAGGGGACCCAAAAACTGTTTTATCTTTGGCACTGCGTGAAAGGATGAGTTAACCATCATAAGAGCAGATGAGAAGAAATCAGCAAAAATTTTAACAAATTCTTAAAAACTGATTAGATACAAGTGTGATCACTTAAAATAACTGAAAGCCATAAACCCAAGAGGATTTCTTACTGACAAGCTCTATTTCACTGGCCTTCACTGAGTGCACACAAAAAAAATTGGGAGTAAAGCAGGCATAGCTCAACTCCTGATTATATTGACTCAACTTTTCACATTGACAGCCCAAAGAATAGGCATTCCCATTTTGGGGCATAAGTTCTATTTATCTCAATCTCTGTTTTTCCCAACACAGGATATCTGCCCTTAAATAAAGCATAATGAGATACACAAAAAAAGCAAGAAAAAAAAACCTGTTGTCAACAGAACCAGACTCAGCAATAACCTAGATGTTGAAACCATTAGACAAAGACTTAAAAATAACTATGACTAGTATGTTAAAGAATGAAGTGGAAAACATGAACAGCATACTTGAACAGATGAAGAATTTCAAAAAAAAAATTGAACAAATAATTGTTTTAAAAATGCTAGAAATAAAAACATGGTATCATAGATCTGTGCTGTTCAATATAATAACCACTAATACATGTGACTATTTTCTAATCAAAATTTAAATTAATTAAGATAATATTTAAAATGTATTGCTTCAGTCACACTTGCCACATTTCAAGCCACATGTGGCTAGTAGATGCTGTATTGGACAAAAATTTTTTCATCAGCCCACAAGGTTCTATTGGTTAGCACCATTGTAGAAGAAGAAAAATTTTTATAGGTTTATCAGCAGACTAGATGTAGCTAAGGAAAGAATTGGTATACTTGAAGATATGTCACTAAATATTATCCAAACTGAAATACAAAAAGATAAAAGAGTGTAGAAGAACAGAGTGCATAAGGGCTATGATATATCAAATAGTCTAACATACAGGAGATTGGGTATTCAAAGGAAAAATAGAAAAAGTATATGGCAGAAGAAACAATTAAAGAAACAGTAGCTTAGAATTTTCTGATATTAATGAAACACAGCATAGATCCCAGAAGCTCTGAGAACTCCATACAGAATAAATACAACACACATAGACATTTTCAGATACATCACAATCAAACTGCTGAAAACCAAAGATATACAGAAAATATTGAAGGCACTGAGAGAAAAAAGAAACATTACATACAAACATGAGAATTATACCAGATTTTTTTTCAAATGTTATGCAAGCCAGAAGACAACAAACAGACATCTTTAAAATAAGAAATGGTCAACCCAGAATTCCAAATGAAGTTAAAATATGTCTCGGAAAGGAAAGCAAAATACAGACTTTCAGACAAACAAAAACAAAATTCAATGACAGCAGACCTATACTAAAAGAAATGCTAACTCAGGTTGTTAAAGTTGGGGAAAAAAAAGTATGCTACTACATGGAAATGTATATTTACACAAAGAGATAAAGAATGCCAAAAAATGATTAAATGGTAAGATTTAAATCCAACCATATCAATAAACACAACAAATACAAATTGTATGTAAAT
The DNA here is from genome assembly GCF_009828535.3 of Hylobates moloch. Classification (NCBI taxonomy): domain Eukaryota; kingdom Metazoa; phylum Chordata; class Mammalia; order Primates; family Hylobatidae; genus Hylobates; species Hylobates moloch. The sequence continues at coordinate 530,480 of NW_026652312.1, read as the reverse complement.
ATTCCAATTAGAAGGTATAGATGGTCAAATTGGATTATTTAAGAAATTAAGGCCCAACTAGATGTGGTCTACCAAAAACTCACTTTAAATATAAATACACCAGTTAAAAGCAGAAGAACAGAGAATATATATTAGGCAATGACCAATCAAAACTGGATTATCTATATTAATAACTGACAAAGTAGATTTCTGAACAAGGAATGTGCCAGAGATAAAGAATTATATTACATAATGAGCAAATGATGAATTCATCAAGAAACTATGAAAGTCCTATGTATTTATACACCTAATAATAGAACTCCCCCAAAAAAAGCTGATAGAACTGAAAGACAAAAATGGGCAAATTCACAATTACAATTAGAGATTGCAGTACTCTTCATAAAATTGATAGAACAGATTGACAAAATTGCAAGGATATGAAAGAACTAAACCACACTGCCAGAAAACTTCATTGACATTTATAGAAAAATACACCCAACAAAATTAAAATACACATTCTTTTCATGTTTAAATGACACAGTGGCTAAGATAGGCCATATTCTTGGGTTACTGAGATAAATCTCATATTTAAAAGAATTGAAATCATCCAATGATATATGCAAATTCACAGTGAAATTAAACTAGAACTTAATAACAGACATCTGGAAAACCTCCAGATATTTAAAAATTAATGCACCTCAAAATAATCCATTGGCCAAAGAAGACATCACAAGAATAATTAGAAAATTTGAATTTTATAAATTTTATAAAAATGAAAAGAGAATATGTTGAAATTTCTAGAATGCAGACAAATCATTAGTTGTAGGGTATATGTGTTAAATATTTATATTAAAAGTAAGGTCTCGAATGAATAAGATTTCATCTTAAGAAACTAAAAGAAGAAAAGGAAATTAAAGCAAGCAGAGAGAAGAACGTAATTCAAATAAGAACAGAAGTCAATGAAATTGGGGAAAAAAAGAGAAAAAAAAATGAAGACTTAAACTTAAGACCTGCAACTATAAAACTACTACAAGAAAACCTAGGGTAAAGCTCTATGACATTGGTCTGGAAAATGAGTTTTTGGATATGACTCAGAAAGCACCAGCAACAAAAATAAAAATAGATAGATTACATCAAAATAACAGTCTTCTGCACAGCAAAGGAAACAATCAACAGAGTAAAGAGATAACCTACAGTATGGAAAAAAAAATCTTAAACTATACCTCTGATAAAGCATTAATGTCCAAAATATATAAGGAACTCAATTCAATAGTAAGAAAGCAAAAACTCAAATTAAAAATGGCAAAGGACCTAAAAAGACATTTCTTCAAAGATCTGCACATGACAAACAGGTTCAAGGGCTCAATATCACTAAACATCAGAGAAATACAAGTCAAAACCGCAATGAGAAATTACCTCATATCTCCTAGAATGACCATTAGGAAAAAGATGAGAGATAATATGTGTTGGAATCATATGAAGAAAAGGAAACACTTGTACACTGCTGATGGAAAGGTAAATTAGTACAGTCATTATGGAAAACAATATGAAGCCTTCCTCAAAAAATTAAAAATAGAATCACCATATGATCCAGCAATCAGAAGATGAAGCTGCTCACATAAAGCCAAGCTCTTCCAAGGAACATGCTTAGCTTTCATTTGAAACAACACCTATTAAAAACTAAAGTTTGAATAACTCTTTCTTGGAATACAAGTTCAAGCAACTGAAAAGGCCCTGACATGATATGGTCGAGGTAGTCGTCATTATATATACATATAAAATTCAGTCACACACAAAGCAAATTGTGAAGCCTGTCTGAAACACTAGATAGAAAAGACTTCAGCTAATCGTTGGTGCAACTCTATAAGGTATCGGGTAACACATTCCTAAAATCATTCTAAGATTGAAATCATGCAACTGATAACAGACATTACGGTTATGTGGTTACAGCTAACATTATACTCCATGGAAAAATTGAAACCCTTTCTCCTAAGATCCAGAATAGGAAAAGGATGCCCTCTCCTGCCACTTCCATTCAACATAGTATTGGAAGTTCTTACCAGAGCAATTAGGCAAGAGTGAGAAATAAAAGGCACCCAAATTGGAAAGGAAAAAGTGAAATTGTCACTGTTTGCTGACAACATGATTTTATATATAGAAAACCCTAAAGATTCTACCAAAAAAGCTGTTAGAATAAACAAATACGGTAAAGTTTTAGGATACAAAATCAACATACAAAAATTAGTAGTGCTTCTATACACTAACAACAAACTTTCTGAAAAAGAAATCAAGAGAATAATCCCATTAACAATAGCTACAGAAAAATAAAATACTTAGGAATAAATATAACCAAGGAGATAAAAGACCTGTACACTGAAAACTATAAAACATTAATGATAGAAATTGAAGAAGACACAAATAGATATCTCATGTTCATGAATTCAAATAATCAATATTGTTAAAGTGTCCATACTACCCAAAGAGACCTACAAATTTAACGCAATTCTTAACAAAATTCCAATGGCATTTTTCATAGAAATAGCAAAAAAAAAAATCAGAAAATTCACATAGAATCAGAAAAACAAAACAAATAGACAAGGCAATCATGAGCAAAAATAAGGCTGGAGGCGTCACACTATCTGACTTCAAACAATACTACAAAGCAATAATAAAACAACATGGTAATGGCATTAAAATAGATTCTGACCAATGGAGCAGAATAGAGAGCTCATAAATGATCACACCCAGTGCAGGTATGTATGATCAATTGACTTGTGACAAAGTTGTCAAGAATATGCCAATGGGAAAAGGACAGTTTCTTCCATAAATTGTGTTAGGAAAACTGGATATCTATATGCAGAAGAATGAAATTGGACCTTTATCTCGTACCATATCCAAAATTGACTCAAAATGGATGAAAGACATAAACATAAGACCTGAAAATTTTAAACTACTAGAAGAAAACATAGGGCAAAAAACTATACAACGTTAGTCCGGGCAAGGATTTTTTACATTTGACCCCAAAAGTGCAGGCAACAAAAGCAAAAATGACAAATGGAATTAAATCAAAATAAAAAGCTTCTGCACAACAAAGGAAACAATTAACAGAATGAAAAGACACCCAATGGATTGGGGAGAAAATATTTGTAAGCCATACATCTGATTAGGAGCTAATATCCAAAATACACAAAGAGCTGAACTCTACAGACAAAAACAAACACAACTGAAAATGGGCTGGGGACCTGAATAGACATTTCTCAATAAGCAGCATAAAAATAGCAAACAGATTAAAATTAAAACTTTTAAAAAAGATTGGTCAATTGTTTATGGGTAGTTGTGTACTGAAGTAGCTTGAGGAATCCCTGTTTTATACACAAGAAGAGAAAACTTCAGGAAGAAAATGATAGTTAATAATAAGTGGGATGGCTGCTACAGCCAACCCTTATTCTTCTTTGCCCACTAGAGACCTATCGCCCATGAACAAGGCCAGTCTCACGGCCATTTATCACAGCAGAAGACTTACAGTGCAGGCATACTTTGCTTTATTGCACTTCATTTTATTGTGCTTTGCAGATATTGCCCTTTCTACAAATTGAAGGTTTGTGGCAACCCTTTGTTGAACAAGTCTATCAGTGCCATTTTTCCAACAGCATGTGCTCAAGTTGTGTGTGTCACATTTTGGTATATCTTGCATTATTTCAACCTTTTTCTTTTTCTTCTGTTTATGTATTTTATTTACTTATTTACTTATTTATTTATTTATTTATTTATTTATTTATTTATTGAGACTCTGTCAGCCAGGCTGGAGTGCAGTGGCACAATCACTGCAACCTCCAGCTGCTGGGTTCAAGTGAAGCTGGGATTACAGGTGTGCATCACCACGCCTGGCTAATTTTTGTATTTTTAGTAGAGTCGAGGTTTCGCCATGTTGGCTGGGCTGGTCTCAAACTCCTGACCTCAAGTGATCCGCCTGCCTCGGCCTCCCAAATTGCTGGGATTACAGGCATGAGCCACTGCACTCAGCCTTATGTTTTTATTATTATATCTGTTGTGGTGATCTGTGACTGGTGATCTTTGATGTTATTATAATTGTTTTGGGGCACCACAAACCACACCCATATAAAACAGCAAATATTGACAAATGTTGTATGTGTTCTGACTGCTCCACCAATAGACAGTCCCCCCATCTCTCTTCCTCTCCTCGGGCCTCCCTATTCCCTAAGACACAACAATATTGAAATTAGGCTAATTACCCTAAAATAGCTTCTAAGTGTTTAAGTAAAAGAAAGAGTTGCACATCCCTTACCTTAAACCAAAAGCTAGAAATGATTAAGTTTAGTGAGGAAGGCATTTTGAAAGCTGAGATAAGTGAAAAACTAGGCCTCATGCACCAAACAGTTAGCCAAGTTGTGAATACAAAGGAAACGTTCATGAAGGAAATTGAAAGTAGTACTCTGGCGAACCCACGAATGATAAGAAAGCGAAATAGTCTTATTGCTGATATGAAGAAAGTTTTAGTGGTCTGGATAGAAGATCAAACCAGCCACAATATTCCCTTAAGCCAAAGCCTAATGCAGAGCAAGGCTCTAACTCTCTTCAAGTCTATGAAGATGGAGTCTCGCCCTGTCGCCCAGGCTGGAGTGCAGTGGTGCAATCTCAGCTCACTGCAACCTTTGCCTCCCGGGTTCAAGTGATTCTCCTGCCTCAGCCTCCTGAGTAGCTGGGATTACAGGTGTGCACCATCATGCCTGAATAATTTTTGTATTTTTTAGTAGAGACGGGGTTTCACCATGTTGGCCAGGTTGGTCTGAACTCCTGATCTCAAATGATCTGCCCGCCTTAGCCTCCCAAAGTGCTGGGATTACAGTTGTGAGCCACCATGCACGAATGCTATATTTTTTGATATAATCAGTTTATTTGCCTGATTAGTTTCTTACTTTGATGTTACATCAAAAAATTATATTTCAGGTTTAAAGTGTGTAAAAATACAAAAATCTATACCCATATGTTCATATTAACTCTCTAGGATTTCAGTAGTCTAGGAGATTTTTGTTTCCATGTTTTAAAAAATAGTTTAAAAATGATTTAATTTTCCTATTACAAATATAAATATATGCAAGCTAATACCTGCCTCCTATAAACATCTGAACCGTTTCGAACTCTGAAACTCTATTGACATTTACAAAACCAAACAGGTAAAAATGTCCTTGTTAAATTTATGGCTAGATTTGCAGTTTTGAACTGAACATTTATAAGTGTTTTTTTAATGAAAATTAAAGAATTTCATAACACCTACACACACACCCCACTCTCTATGCCCAGCAAGAAGGTTGCTATTAAATGGTCTTCAACTTTTTGGCACTCCCCAGCCTCATATCCATTATTCCAATAGAGGCAGAAAAATGGGTCATAAAAGGCCATACTACTGAAGCTTCTTCCAATTTATAAACATCCTGAGCCATTTCCCAAGGGATTGAAATTTCAAGCACACAGGTCAGAGGAGTTCAAGACTGGCTACGTGATGCTCTGCATAGTAATTGCAAAATTTCTAAGTTATATCAGTTGCCAAGAAACCTCTGAGTCTCTTCAGGGCTGACTTTGAGATTTCATAAGCAGAATCATAAGTATGACTAAACATATTTTTAACCCTTTGAGTCCAATTCAGTAGCCATTTTGTATTCATCCTCCAGGGAGGTGGAATAGCTTAGTATCTGAGAATATGGGCTTTGGGGACTCATTGTCAGTTTATCCACTTGCCAGTACGGTGGGGTTGAGCACACTACTTAACCTCCTCAAGTTTTATATCAATAAAATGAGGAATCAGAGTTGACAATTTGTGTGTAAAACTTTTAGCACAGTGTCTGGCAATAGTAATCATTCAATAAATTTTATTAGGAGAGCATAAAGCAAGTCACACATCTTTGCCAGTATACACAGTGTGTTCAGAACTCAGATTATCAGAACATTGGAAGGTAACTCTTAGAATCATTCTGCAACTCATCTGTTGCCGTGAGTTAGACACAGCCTGAGGAAACTTAGGTTAATCCATGTTGAGTGCAACTACAATTCCTCAGATTAATTGAAAATTGCATGAAGGGCAAGCAGTGAAAGTTTTACATGCCATAATTTTATTTTCTATAACTTTCCTTATAACTTGAATTTTTCCACAGATTTGTCAAAAGGGCTTGCAATGAGTGAGACATGTCTTTATAACTAAAATACCTGTAATTATATTAGATAGCTCTAAGTATATAAATAATAGAAACTCTAAATGTATACAGATATTTCAAATATCACTACAAAAATTCAAATATCACTACAAAAATTAAATTGATGTACTGGAGACTTTGAACTAGCCATCATCAAAGTCATAAGACATCTGTCATGCCAGGACATTTAATACTATATAAAATACCATGTTCAATGGATGTATAAACTTTATTAAAAACTTAGTAAATGTCAAGCTGTGTACGAGGAATTGAAAAGTGTAACATTAAATCCTAACCATCAAAGAGTTCATAGTCTAAAAAAGGAAACAAACAAACATATTTAAATGTACCTGTTAAGTACTATAATAGATACATATTTGAACAGCCAGGGGAAGCCAAAAGATAAATAAGAGGAAACCAGAGTAGAATACAGAGATGGTGGTGGCTAGAAAGGTAAAGAGAAGTGGTACCATTCGCACTAAACTTTAAAGAATGAATAATAATTTTCCATGCTGGATTTTCCAGATGGATGGCATGCTTGTTACATTGTCTCTTAAACTAGACCAAAATGCTCATGTGTAATTTTTCACCATGGCCCAGAAATGCTAGTTCAAAGGTAAACAAAGCCTCTTCACCTCATCTCTCCACTCACCATAATCACCCATTTATCCCCCAACTTGCCTATCTGTGGACTTCAGTTTTACACCTTGACTTTCATATCTATCTCTTTCCCCACTTGATATTAGTCACCTGCTAGATGGTTAATATTTTCTTAGAATCTGGTATACTTACAAAATTTCGCACTTCATTTGTTCCAATCATGAAGATATTGTCACAATCAATATTTTACAGTTTTTTCATTTATTTTCTAAGTAAAAATACACATAAATATTGATTTAGGTATTTGCATACATACAGAAGAAGGAGGAAAAGAATTTCCTACTTAGAAACAACTACTGTCCAACTTGGGGGAACCATGGTAACATTAAGACCTTTTTGTTCCACTGAGCACTTTTGTAGAATAGGTTATATGAAGATGGGCCTAGAGGAACTTCAGATTTAATCATGGTGAAATAAATTATGCATTTTGTCTTCTATAAGAAATATAAGAAACAGAAATATGCATCTATCTTTGATCAAACTAGAGAATTCTGTATTTCCAAATCATGAAACAAAAAGGTTACAAAAAGATGTGAAGGCTCAACCTCTATGAAAAACAGTATGAAAATTTCTCAAAGAACTAAAAATAAAACTACCATTTTATCCAGCAATCCCACTACTGGGTATCTACCCAAAGGAAAAGAAATCATTGTATCAAAATGACACCTGCATTTGTGTGTTTGTTGCAGCACTATTCACAACAGCAAATATATAGAAGCAGCCTTAGTGTCCAACAATGGATCAATTGATTTTTTGTAAATGTGATATGTATGTATATATATATATATATATATATATATATATATGTGTGTGTGTGTGTATATATGTGTGTATATATGTGTGTATATGTGTGTATATATATTTGTATATATGAGTGTATACAGACACACACACACACACACACACACACAATGGAATACTATTCAGCCATAAAAAAGAATGAGATTGTGTCTTTTGCAGCAACATGGATGGAACTGAAGTTCATTACCTTAAGTGAAATGAGCCACACACACAAAGCCAAATATTGCATGTTCTCACTCATAAGTGAGTGTTTAAAAATGTGTACAGGGCCAGGCACGGTGGCTCACACCTATAATCCCAGCACTTTGGGAGGCCAAGGCAGGCAGGTCACCTGAGGTCAGGAGTTTGAGACCAGCCTGGTCAACATGGTGAAATCCTGTCTCTACTAAAAATACAAAAATTAGCTGGGCATGGTGGTGCACACCTGTAATCCCAGCTACTCGGGAGACTGAGGCAGGAGAATCACTTGAACCCAGGAGGCAGAGGTTGCAGTGAGTCGAGATCATGCTGTTGCACTCCAGCCTGGGCTACAAGAAAGGGATTCTGTCCCAAAAGAGACTTTTGTTTGAGCCAGGTATAGTGGTTCATACCTGTAATCCCAGCACTTTGGGAGGCCGAAGCGGGGGGATCACTTGAGGTCAGGAGTTCGAGACCAGCCTAGCCAACATGGTAAAACCCTGTCTCTACTAAAAATATAAAAATTAGCCAGACATGGTGGTGGGTGCCTGTAATCCCACTTACTTGGGAGGCTGAGGCAGGAGAATCGCTTGAATCTGGGAGGCGGAGGTTACAGTGAGCTGAGATCCCTCCACTGCACTCCAGCTTGGGCAACAGCACAAAACTGTTTCTAAAAAAGAGAAACCACAAGAGGATAAACTTCAGCCAAACAATTAATGAATGAGTAGATTACTCCAAAAAGATTGGCACTGAGTATTGATGTCACTTTATAGGACCAAGTCTCAAAATAATAGGGGGATTATGGTTAAAGGACAAATATAAGACAAAAATCCTGATAATCTAGAAATAATGTAACAAATGAAAATCATAATTGAAGTGATGAGAAAAGGTAGGAAATAGCATACATATGTTGATTTCTTCACTTTCCACACCTGAGCATGCATCAAAATACATATTATAAACTATCGAATCAAGTAATAAAGATAAAAGTATGTTTAAAGTTATAAGAGATACTAAGGAAAATCATAAAATCTATTAAAACTGGCAGTGAAGAAGTATAAAAGGAGGAATTATGTTATAGCTCATAGCCATGGATATTGGCTAAAGAAATAATTGATTAAATATTTTAACTAGTTCTGTGACACTGTAGACTGAATAGAGTTGACAATAATTTATTATACATGTTCAAAAAGCTAGAAGAGAGGATTTTGAATGTTCCCAACACAAAGAAATGATAATTATCCAAATTTGCTCCTTGCACATTGTATACATGTATTGAAATATCACTCCGTACCCCCAGAAAAGTAATTAAAATAAGCAAAAGCTTTAGAAAAAGTTATATTTTAAATAAAGGTTGGGTATAAAGGTAAACACCAGGAAAAAAATATGAAACTGCCAAATTATCAGAAGAAACATGCAAATTAAAATAAACACAGATCAGTTATAAAGATTAAAAAGGAAAATCAAAAGAATCCATAAAAACAGAAACAAAGTATTATGGTAGAAGTAAGTGCAATCATAATTAAAATCTAATGCAAATAGGCTGAACTAATCTATCAAAATGCAAAACATACAAAAGACTCATAAAAAACAAAGTCACTTCCCATCCCACCACCACACAAATTGCAGGTGGATCCAAAATAGATTAAATTCCAGGTGGATCCAAAATAGATCAAAGATGTAAACATAAAATGAAGTTACAGATAAACTACCAAAAATATGGGATAATTTTTAATAGTACAGTATTAACGTGGGGAGAATCTCTGTAAGACCATAAAAGTTTTAATAGATTTATTTATAGAAAACAAGAACTAAAAAACATTGCTAGTCCACATTTTCAAAATCTAGTCAAAGGATAAATGAAAACCTCGGGAAAAATATCTTCAAAATATGACATGATAATTTCTACAATTGGAGAGTTCTCCTATACCATAATCTAAGTGTGACGAATTGAATTATTTTTAAAAATATTCCATGCTGCTCCTGTGGGATATACATCCCTGCCCTGTTGAATGTAGATACAGCCACCTTTGCTTTGACCAGTGGAATATCAACAGAATTGACATGTTGCTTCCAAGCAATATGTAATCTTTTTTGTTTGGCTTCTTTTACTGGGCAAAAGAATTTTGAAGTTCCTTCATGTTGTTTCACATATCTGTAGTTTCTTACTTCTTGTTCCTAATTAGTGTTTCATTGGATTACTATTCCACAATTTATTTATCTGTTTTCCTGTTGATGAATAGTTACGTTGTTTCTAGTTTAGGCTATTATGAATAATCTTGTTATGAACATTCTTGTGCAAGTCTTTTTATGGACATGTGTTTTCAATTCTCTTGGAAAAATACCTAAGAATAGAATTACTGGGTCATAAGATAAATTTATGTTTAATTTTTTAAAAAACAACTTAAAAACCTAAAATCATAAAAACCCTAGAAGAAAACCTAGGCAATACCATTCAGGACATAGGCATGGGCAAAGACTTTATGACTAAAACACCAAAAGAAATTGCAACAAAAGCCAAAATTGACAAATGGGATCTAATTAAAGAGCTTCTGCACAACAAAAGAAACTATCATCAGAGTGAACAGGCAAGCTGCAGAATAGGTGAAAATTTTTGCAATCTATCCATCTGACAAAGGTCTAACATCCAAAATCTACAGGAAACTTAAACAAATTTACAAGAAAAAAACAATCCGATCAAAAAGTGGGCAAAGGATATGAACAGGCATTTCTGAAAAGAAGACATTTATGTTACCAACAAACATATGAAAAAAAGCTCATCATCACTGTTCATTAGAGAAATGCAAATCAAAACAACAATGAGATGCCAGTTAAAATGACAATTATTAAAAAGTCAGGAAACAACAGATGCTGTTGAGGCTGTAGAGGAATAGGAATGCTTTTACACTGTTGGTTGGAGTGTAAATTGGTTCAACCATTGTAGAAGACAGTGTGGTGATTCCTCAAGGATCTAGAACCAGAAATACCATTTGACTCAGTAATCCCATTACTGGGTATATACCCAGAAGATTATAAATTGTTCTACTATAAAGACACATGTACACATATGTTTATTGCAGCACTATTTACAATAGCAAAGACTTGGACCCAACCCAAATGCCCATCAATGATAGACTGGATAAAGAAAATCTGGCACATATAAACCATGGAATACTATGCAGCCATAAAAAAGAATGAGTTCATGTCCTTTGCAGAGACATGGATGAAGCTGGAAGCCATCATTCTCAGCAAACTAACATAGGAACAGAGAACCAAATACCACATGTTCTCACTCATAAGTGGGAGTTGAACAATGAGAACACATGGATACAGGGAGGGGAACAACACACACCAGGGCCTGTCAGGGGGTGGGGAGCAAGGGAAGGGAGAATGTTAGGACAAATACCTAATGCATGCAGGGCTTAAAACCTAGATGATGGGTTGATAGGTGCAGCAAACCACCATGGCACATGTATACTTATGTAACAAACCGGCATGTTCTGCACATGTATCCTGGAACTTAAAGTAAAATTTAAAAAAAAAAAAAAAAAAAACGGTTTTCCAAAGTGAGAATTCCTGTGCACAGTTTCATCACTAATATTGGTTGTTACCGATCTTTTAAATTTCAGCCATTCCAGTGGGAGTAAAATGGTAATTTGCTATGGACTTAATCTGCATTTTCCTGATAATTAATGATTCTGAGTACCTTTTCACTTGCTTATTGGCTATTTGAATATCCTCTTTACAGATGTCTGTTCAAGCATTTTGCCTGTTTTCTTCAAGCTGCTTAGCTTTTTATTATTGTGCTATAGTTCTTTACATATGACTTTCAATGAGATCAATTTCTTATTTTACTAAACTTTATAAATTTTGAGAGTATGTAGTAGGTGTATATATTTATGAGGTACATAAGATACTTTTGGTACAGGCATACAATGTGTAATAATCACATGATGGAAGATTGGGTATTCATCCCCTGAAGCACTTATCCTTTGTGTTACAAACAATCCAATTATACTATTTTAGTTAAAATGTTTAATTAAATTATTATTCACCATAGCCCCTATGTTGTTCTATCAAACACTAGGTCTTATTCATTCTTTCTAACTATACTTTTTGTACCCATTTATCGTCCCCACCTCCCCCTGCCCTGCCCATGACCCTTCTCAGTCTCTGGTAACCATCTTTCTTTTTTTTTTTTTTTTGTTATACTTTAAGTTTTAGGGTACATGTGCACAACATGCAGGTTAGTTACATATGTATACATGTGCCATGTTGGTGTGCTGCACCCTTTAACTCGTCATTTAACATTAGGTATATCTCCTAATGCTATCCCTCCCCCCTCCCCCCACCCCACAACAGGCCCCGGTGTGTGATGTTCCCCTTCCTGTGTCTGGTAACCGTCTTTCTATTCTCTGTCTCTATGAGTTCAATTGTTTTTATTTTTAGATTCCACAAATAAGTGAGAACATGCAGTGTTTGTCTTTCTTTGTCTGGCTTATTTCACTTAATAGAATTACCTTCGGTTCCATCCATATTGTTGCAAATGACTAGTAATCTACTGTGTATATGTACCACGTTTTCTTTGTCCATTCATCTATTGATGGACACTTAGGTTGCTTCCAAATCTTAGTTATTGTGAACAGTGCTGCAACAAACATGGAAGTGCAGGTATCTCTCTGATATAGTGATTTCCTTTTTGAGGGGCATATACACAGAACTGGGATTGCTGGATCATATGGTAGCTCTGTTTTTAGTTTTGGAGGACTCTCCAAACTGTTCTCCATAGTGGTTGTACTAATTTATATTCACATCAACAGTTTATGAGGGTTCCCTTTTCTCCATATCCTCACCAACATTGTTACTGCCTGACTTTTGTATACAAGCCATTTTAATTGTAATGAGATGAAATCTCATTGTAGTTTTGATTTCCATTTCTTTGGTAATCAGTGATGTTGAGCATCTTATATGTCTATTTGTCATTTGTGTGTCTTCTTTGAGAAACATCTACTCAAATTTTTTGCTCATTTTTTAATCAGAATATTAGATTTTTTCGTCTACAGTTATTTGAGTTCCTTGTATATTCTGGTTATTAATGCCTTGTCAGATGAGTAGTTTGCAAACGTTTTCTCCCATTTTATGAGTTGTCTCTTCACTTTATTGACTAATTGCTGTGCAGAAGATTTTTAACTTGATGTCATCTCATTTGTCCATTTTTGCTTTGGTTGCCTGTGATTGTGGGGTATTACTCAAGAAATTTTGCCCAAAGCAATGTTCTGAAGATTTTTCCCCAATGTTTCCTTGTAGTAGTTTCATAGGCTGAGGTCTTCAATGTATGTCTTTAATTCATTTTGATTTTACTTTTATAAATGGCAAGAGATGAGAGTCCAGTTTCATTCTTCTGCATATGGATATCCAATTTTCCCAGCACCATTTATTGAAGAGACTGTCTTTTTCTCAGTGTGTGTTCTTGGCGTCTTTGTTGAAAACAAGTTCACTGTAGATGCGTGGATTTGTTTCTGGGTTCTCTTTTCTGTTCCATTGGTCTGTGTGTCTGTTTTTATGCCAATACCTTGCTACTTTTGTTACTATACCTCTGTAGTATAATTTGAAGTTAGGACATGTGATTCCTCCAGTTTTGCTCCTTTTGATTAGAATAGCTTTCCCTATTCTGGATCTTTAGTGATTCTACATAAATTTTAAGATTGTATTTTTCTTTCTACGAAGAATATCATTGGTATTTTGAGAGGGATTGCATTGAATCTGCATTTTGTTTTGGGTAGTATGGACAGTTTAACAATATTGATTCTTTGAATCCATGAACATGGAATAGTTTTCCATTTTTTGTTTGTCTTCTTCAATTTCTTTCATCAGTGTTTCATAGTTTTTATTGTAGAGATCTTTCACTTCTTTGGTTAATTCCTAGACATTTGATTTTATTTGTGGCCATGGTAAATGGGATTACATTTTTAATTTCTTTTTCAGATTGTTTGCTTTTGGTATAGAAATACTACCAATTTTTTCATGTTGATTTTGTATCCTGCAATTTTACTGAATTTGTTTATCAGTTTTTTGGTGGCCTTTAGGTTTTTCCAGTAAAGCCATTGAGTCCCAGGCTTTTCTTTACTGGAAGACTTTTTATTACAGCTTCAATCTTGTTACTTGTTATTGGTCTATTCAGGTTTTGGATTTCTTCATGGTTCAATCTTGGTAAGTTGTATGTGTCTAGGAATTTATCCATTTCTTCTAGATTTTCCAATTTATTGGCATATAGTTGTTCATAGTGGCCATTAATGATCCTTTGAATTTCTGTGGTATCAGTTGTAATGTCTCCAGTTTCATCTCTCATTTTATTTATTTGGCTCTTCTGTCTTTTTTTCTTAGTTTGTCTGGCTAAAGGTTTGTCAATTTTGTTTAGCTTTTTAAAAAAACAACTTTTTGTTTTATTGGTCTTTTGTATTGTCTTTTTCATTTCAATTTACTCTTGCTTTTCTAGTTCTTTAAGATGCATCATTAGCTTATTTATTTGAAGTTTTTTTGATGTAGGCACTTATAGTTATAAATTCACCTCTTAGTACTGCTTTCACTGAATCCCATAGGCTTTAGTATGTTGTGTTTCTATTACCACTTGTTTCAAGAAATTTTTTAAATTTCTTTCTTAATTTCTTCATTGGCCTACTGGTTATTCAAGATCCTATTATTTAATTTCTATGTGTTTGTATAGTTTCCAAAATTCCTATTGATTTTTAGTTTAATTCCATTGAGATTAGAGAAGATGCTTGATATCATTTCAATGTTTGTGCATGTTTTAAGATTTGTTTTGTGACAACATATGGTCTAACCTTGAGAATGATCTCTGTGCCAAGGAGAAAAATGTGTATTCTGCAGCCATTGGATTAAATGTTCTGTAAATGTCTATTAGATCCATTGGTTCTATAGTGCAGATTAAATCCAATGTTTCTTTGTTGACTTTCTGTCATGGAGATCTGTCCAGTGCTGCAGGTAGGATGTTGAAGTCTCCAACTATTATTGTATTGGAGTCTTTCTCTCTCTTTAGCTCTAATAACATTGGCTTTACAGTATGGCAATTCCTCAAAGAGATAAAAGCAGAACTACCATTCGAACAATCCCTTTACTGGATATATACCCAGAGGAATATAAATCATTCTACCATAAAGACACATGCATGCAATTGTTCATTGCAGCACTATTTGTAATAGCAAAGACACAGAATCAACCTAAATGCCTAGCAGTGACAGATTAGATAAAGAAAACGTGGTATATATATATATACCATGGAAAAAGAATAACATCATGTCTTTTATGGGAACATGTATGGAACTGGAGACTATTATCCTGCGCAAACTAATGCAGGAACAGAAAATCATACACTGCATGTTCTCACTTATAAGTGGGAGTTAAACTGTGTGAAATCATGAACACAAAGAAGGGAACAACAGACACTGGACTCTACTTGAGGAGGAAGGTGGGAGGAGGGAGAGGAGCAGAAAAGATCATTATTGGGTACTGCACTTAATACCTGGGTGATGAAATAATCTGCACAACAAACCTTCGTCACATGAGTTTATCTGTGTAACAAACTTTCACATGTACCCCCAAATCTAAAATGAAGTTAAAGAATAATACTATTTGCTTTGTATATTTATCTGGGTGCTTCACTGTTGGGTGCATATATATTTACAATTATTACATCCTCTTGCTGAATTGACCCATTTATTATTATACAATGACCTTCTTTGTCTCTTCTTACAGTTTTTGTCTTGAAATCTATTTTGTCTGTTTTCTGTAGGCAACAGAGCCTTGGGTCTGGTTTTTTCATCCATCTAGCCAGTTTATGTCTTTTGATTTGAGAGTTTAGTCTCTTTACATTTAATGTTATTATTGATAAGTAGGGAGTTACTCTTGCCATTTTGTTGTTTTCTAGTTGTTTTTGCCATTTTGTTGTTTTCTAGTTGTTTTGTGGTCTTCTCCTCTTTCTTTCCTTCCTTCCTGTCTTCCTTTTAGTGAAGGTGATTTTCTCTGTTGATATGCTTTAATTTCTTGATTTTTATGTTTTGTGTATCCATTGTATGTTTTTCAACTTGAGGTTACCACAAGGCTTGCAAATACTGTCTTATAATCCATTATTTTAAACTGATGACAGCTTAACACTGATTGCATAAACAAACACAAAAATAAAACTAATAAAAACTCTACATTTTAATTTCATCCCCAGCTCTTTAACATTTTGTTGCTCCTCTTTATGTCTTATTGTACTTGAAACGCTGTTTTAGTTATTTTTGATTGGTTCATCATTTAGTCTTTCTACTTAAGAGACTAGTAGGTTACACACCAAAATTACAGTGTTATACTGTTCTGTGTTTTTCGATGTACTTAACTATTTCCAGGGAGTTTTGTACCTTCAGATGATTTCTTCTTGCTGATTAATGTCCTTTTCTTTGAGACTGAAGAATTTCCTTTAGCATTTCTTTTAGGACAGGTCTGGTGTTGATTAAATTCCTCATCTTTTGTTTGTCTGGGAAGGTTTTTATTTCTCCTTCATAGTTGAAGGATATTTTCACTGGATATACTATTAGAGGGGTAAAAGCTTTTTCCTTCAGTACTTTAAATATGTCATGCCACTCTCTCCTGTCTTGTAAGGTTTCCACTGAAAAGTTGGCTGCCAGACATTCTGGAGCTCCATTTTATGTTATTTATGTCTTTTCTCTTGCTGCTTTTAGCACAGCTCTAGGCCTTGCCCAAAGTCCTTCCCTTCATGATGGTGAGTTACCTAAGGCCCTGGGCCTGACCAGAGATGCTGTATGGGATCCAGGGATTGGAGTCAAAAACCTTAGCAATTTACTGGATGTTCTACTGTGGCTAAGCTGGTACTCAAACCACAACACAAAGTCCTTTATTCATAACCTTTGGGAGTTTGACTATTAAGTGCCTGGAGATAGTCTTCTTTGGGTTAAAACTGATTGGTGTTCTATAATCTTCTTGTACTTGAATGCTGATATGTTTCTCTAGGTTTGGGAAGTTCTCTGATAATATTCCTTTGAATAAACTTTTTATTCCTATCTCTTTATCTTCTATTTAAGGCCAGTAACTACTAGATTTGCCCTTTTGAGGCAATTTTCCATATCCTGTAGGTGTGCTTCGTTGTTTTTATTCTTTTTACTTTTGTCTCCTCTATGTATTTTCAAACAGCCTATCTTCAGGCTTACTAATTCTTTTTTCTGCCAGATCAATTCTGCTATTAAGAGACTGATACATTCTTCAGCATGTCAATTGCATTTTTGAACTCCATAATTTCTGCTTGATTCTTTTTAATTATTTCAATCTCTTCATTAAATTTATTTGATAGAATTCTGAATTCCTTCTCTGTGTTATCTTGAATTTCTTTGAGTTACCTCAACACAACTATTTTGAATTATCTGTCTGAAAGGTCATATATGTCTGTTTTTCCAGGATTGGTTCCTGATGATCTATTTAGTTCATTTGGTGAGGTCATGTTTTCCTGAATGGTGTTGATGCTTGTAGATGTTAGTCAGTGTCTGGGCATTGAAGAGTTAGGTATTTATTGTAGTCTTCACAGTCTGGGCTTGTTTGTACCTGTCCTCCTTGGGAAGGCTTTCCAGGTATTCAAAGGGAATTGGCCCCCATGCCCAATAATGTTCTGGTTTTTGCAGACTTGTAGAGGTACTGCCTTAGTAGTCTTGGATAAGCTCTAGAGGAATTCTCTGATTACCAGGCAGAGACTCTTGTTATTTTCCCTTATTTTCTTACAAACAAATAGTCTTTCTCTTTGTGCTGAGCCACCTGGTACTGGGGGTATGGTGATGCAGTTACCTTTGTGGCCACCACCACTGGAACTGGGCTGCGTCAGACCTGAAGCCAGCAAAACACTGGGCCTTGCCCAAGGCGCTTCCCTTCATGAGTTACCTGAGGCCCTGGGCCTGACCAGAGATGCTGTATGGGATCCACGGATTGGAGTCAAAAATCTTAGCAATTTACCGGATGTTCTATTCTGCCGTGCTTAAGCTGGTACTCAAACCACAACACAAAGTCCTTCCTGCTCTTCCCTCCTCTTTCCAAAGACAGAGGAGCCTCTCCCTGTGGTCACCACCATCATTTGGCAGGGGGTTCTGCCAGGCCACTGCCAATGTTCACCTAAAGCCCAAGGGCTGTTCTGTCAGCTTGTGGTGAATGCTGCCAGGCCTGGGACTCACCCTTCAGGGCAGTGGGCTCCCCTCTGGCCTAGGGCAGGTCCAGAAATGCTGTCCAAGAGCCTAGGCCTGAACTCAGGAACCCCAAGAGTCTGCTTTTTGCTTTACCCCACTGTGGCCAAGCACTGGTGCCTAAGGTGCAAGACAAGGTTCCCTTTACTTTTCCCTCTGCTTTTCTCAAATAGAAAGAGTCTTTCACCATAGCCACCACACCTGGGAATGTGCTGTGTCACCCCTGAAGCCAGCACATCTCAGAGGTCAAGACCCATGGTGTACTCCCTGGGTGTTGCTGGTTACTCAGGGCCCAAAGCTTCGTAAGTCAGCAAATAATGAGTACTGACAGGACTGGGTCCTTTTCTTCAAAGCAGTGCATTTCCTTTTGGCCCATCCAGGAATGTCTAAAAATGTCATGGAGAAGCTAGGGCCTGGAATGGGGGCTGCACAACTTTTCCCAGTGCCCTATCCTATTATGGCTCAGCTGGTGTCCAAGATGCAAGACAAAGTCCTCTTTACTCTTTGCTCACCTCTCCTTAAGCAGAAGGAAGGAGTCACTTTTGTTGCTGTGAGCTGCATTACCTGCGGTTGGAGGAGGGATGGTGCAGGCACTTTCTTAGCTGAGCCAGCTGGTGTCTCCCTAGGTCACATGCCACCCTAGTTCACTGGTTCTAAGTCTAGACTAGCACCAGAAGTTGCCTAGGAATTGCTTGTTTCCTAGACTGCCTTTCAAGTTAACTAGGAGTACAAAGCACTTTAGCCCCCAGTGGCTACGCTTGCCAAGAAACTCAAGTCCCACTGCTGAGATGGGCGGTTCCCCTCTGGCCATAGCTGGTCCAAATGCTTTCTCTGTGCACGGGTGCTGCCTGAGCCCAGCACAGCTTTATTCCTCACTGTGACAGAGCAGCACTGAGTTCAATATAAAGTCCCCTAGCCACTGCACTCTCCTTCCCAAAGTGCACAGATTCTCTCTCCATGCCATATAACTGCTGCCAGGGGATGAGGGACCGGACGGATGGCGTCAGCAACTCAAGACTGTCTTTCCTGTCCTCCTCAATGCCTCTTTCCACAATATGAAGTTAAAATTGGATACTATGATTGCTCGCCTGATTTTTGGGGTTCTTGTGATGATGCTTTTCTGTGTGCAGATAGTTGTTAAAATTTGCTGTACCTGTGGGAAGGACAAACAGTGTAGGCTTCTTTTCAACCATCTTCCTCCACCCCTCAAGGTAAATATATTTTTCTTTCTATTACATTTAGTGCTTTCAGTGTCCTTGCTAAGAAATCTTTGCCCACCCTCAGATCATGAAGATATTGTAGAAGCTTTTGTTTTTATGAAAGAAGCTTTCTCCTATAGAAATTTTACAATTTTAGTTTTTATGTTAGGTTCACATTTCATTCAAATTAATTTTGGGTGCAGCATAAGATGAATGTCAAAGTTCCTTTTTTCCTTTATATTTACCAATTCTTACAGGCCTATTTGTTGAAAAGACTTTTCTTTACCCATTGAATTGAATTGAATTAAAATGAATTTGCAACCTTTTCAGAAATCAGTTGATTGTACATTTATGTCTATTTGTGGAATTTCATTCTGTTCCAGGGATCTATTTGTCCATTTTCATGTTAGCACCACTCTGTCTTGGTTGCTGTAGCTCTGTAGTAATTCTCGAAATCAAATAATTAGAGTCTCTAACTTTGTTCTTCTCTGGCAAGATTCTTTGAGCTATTCTAAGTTCTTTTCTTCTGTATAGTGAGAGAAAATTAATGATGCAAGAGAGAAGACAATTGTTCATGATATGTCTGTGAGATTACCCACAATCAAACATCATCTATACTAGGTTTGTTATTTGAAAATTGTATATCAATTTGACAGTTGAAATTGATATTTCATTACCCTTATAGCATCACTTGATTACCTAGGCATTTTATGGTTTTGTTGTGGTTTTTACATTTCTTTAAAATTATTTCAATGTTCTTTGTTCATCGTTATAGTGTGCTTTTGTATTGTTACTGGTTTTTCTTCAGATGAGAAAGAATAGACCACTCCTGGACTCTCTTAAACGGTGCCAAATCCAAACTTGCTGGGCCACAGTGAATAGTACACTATAGCAGGAAAATTGTGCATATGGAGAGCAGGCGGAGATGCAAGTAGAAACTGACGTGAAAGATCTTATGTTACATGAACAAGAAATTGCAGGTGGAGAGTACTAATGTGAAAGCTGAAGGGATGGGCAAGACTGGAGGCACGAAGACAAGTTAGTGGGCAGTTATTACAACAGTGGGGGAGAAGAAGACCTTTAAAGGATATCCAAGAGCAAAAACAAAAATCATATCAAAGCCAATATCAGAGGAACAAAAACAAAACTACAAGGGGAATATAGAGGCTGGAATTAGGCAACATAGGTGACTTAAGTCAGAATAAAGAAACAGAGGCACAGAGGCCAATAAAAAAACTAATATGACTCATATGACCCAAGTTAATTATAACCAAGTCCAGACATGGAGAGAACCTCAGGTCATCGGGATAGAAATAAACAACTCCCACCTCAGGACATGACTGTAAGCAAAGAACATGCATGTAACAGTTACTCACAGCTAAAAACACTCAAAAAAAAGAAAGGCAAGAACATTCATACATCGGTTTCCAGAACAAATTTTGTCAACACAACTAAGTATTATTCCAATACTTCTTTTTTGTCTGGTCCCATGTAAATTTTTTTACCTTCAGATCCTAAATGGACAGCATCGCTTATACTAATCAGACATGGAGAACAAGAAAACTGGAGGTCAAAGATGGTACCAAGATTACCTGCCTGATTGTCTGAGTAAATGATGAAATGATGAGTAAATGATCAAACTGAGTAAATGATGAAACTGTCAGCTGATAATTAGAATTCAGAAAAAGTATGTTCCTTTAATACAGGATAAGATGATGCATTGATAAACCTAAGTCAGGAAATAAATGGCAATAAAATCGCAAAGAATTAAGGCAAATAAGAGGACCCAAGAAAAGTGATAAAGATGTGAAATAGTTGTTATAAGAACTGGGAAAAGAAATTGATTAGAATGAAGTAAGAGTACCGCTGAAATGCCAGATGAAGAAGACATTTATAGATGTGTAACAGGCGGTCATGTGGTTTTGCAATATTCTGTAGTAGCATTCTGCAGATCAGGCATAACAAGGAAGAAAGTGGGAAAGTAAGCTCCAAGTTAAAATGTAGTGAATTCTCCAATGTTTGTGAAATTTTTAAGTCTTCCCTAATCAATCAAACTTTCAATTCCTTGAGAGTGAGGACTTTGAGATACACAATTTCTAATGCTTCACAGCTCCTAGCTCAGTGCCATGTACAAATGAGTGCCTAATATGTAAATATTAATGGATATGATACTGTTATTTGTACCTCTTTAAATGCAGACTATAATAGTGTTGAAAATGTCTAGTGTCAGAGGAAGTTCATTTGTTCATGCCTATCATACGAATTGAAATACCTTTCCTAATTTATTTGCATACGTTGTAGTCAAAATTTTCAACCCCAAACAGAATAATTTTTTTTTTTTTTTTTTTTTTTGGAGGGGGAGTCTCGCTCTGTCGCCCAGGCTGGAGTGCAGTGGCGCAATCTCGGCTCACTGCAAGCTCCGCCTCCCGGGTTCACGCCATTCTCCTGCCTCAGCCTCTCCGAGTAGCTGGGACTACAGGCGCCCGCCACCACGCCCGGCTAATTTTTTGTATTTTTAGTAGAGACGGGGTTTCACCGTGGTCTTGATCTCCTGACCTCATGATCCACCCGCCTCGGCCTCCCAAAGTGCTGGGATTATAAGCGTGAGCCACCGCGCCCGGCCCAGAATAAATTTTATATACCATAAAAAGCACAGGCATAGAAAGAGTCAAAAACTACTCTCTGAACTCCTTCCCAAGTATAGCAATTACCCAACGCCCTGGTAAATATGCCAGTCAAAATGTTTAACAGGTAGAGCAGGGATACTCGTTCCTGTAGCCCCAAAATAAGAGATCAACAGACCCTGAGATTGAACAAAACAACTTCGGAAGAAAGAATCAGAGCTCTTTTATTTCCCCGCTAGGGCATGAGCAGTTGCTTAGTCAGAAGTTTCTCCTGCTGCCCAACCCAGTGGGTGACTGAAGATATGAAGATCATCTTCTAGGTTTTGTGTAAAAGTTCCTAGATATTTCAAGTGTCCATTTTAGAAGTACAATTTTTTATAACTTTGCCCCAGAAGTTTATTAAAATTGGCAAGAATTGTCTCTGAAGTGAATTGATAGTAGTGAACAATTCAACAAGGTACTTAAAAAGAGACACAGGCATTTCTTCAGTACTTTGGTTCAAACAAATGACATAACTGGTTAAAGTATTTCAGCTGGTGGTATTTTCCTACCTACTCTAACCCCTCTCCTATTGTTGGTATTCTTCAGCCAAAACTGTAAGCCATGTTTGATTTGTGTAATGAATAGTTTCAGCAGTTTCTTTTTTTTTTATTTTTTTTATTATACTTTAAGTTCTAGGGTACATGTGCACAACGTGCAGGTTTGTTACATATGTATTACATGTGCCATGTTGGTGTGCTGCACCAATTAACTCGTCATTTACATTAGGTATATCTCCTAATGCTATCCCTCCCCCCTCCCCTACCCCACAACAGACCCTGGTGTGTGATGTTCCCCTTCCTGTGTCCAAGTGTTCTCATTGTTCAATTCCTACCTATGAGTGAGAACATATGGTGTTTGGTTTTTTGTCCTTGCCATAGTTTGCTGAGAATGATGGTTTCCAGCTTCATCCATGTCCCTACAAAGGACATGAACTCATCATTTTTTATGGCTGCATAGTATTCCATGGTGTATAGGTGCCACATTTTCTTAATCCAGTCTATCATTGATGGACATTTGGGTTGGTTCCAAGTCTTTGCTATTGTGAATAGTGCTGCAATAAACATGTGTGTGCATGTGTCTTTATAGCAGCATGACTTATAATCCTTTGGGTATATACCCAGTAATGGGATGGCTGGGTCAAATGGTATTTCTAGTTTTAGATCCCTGAGGAATCGCCACACTGTCTTCCACAGTGGTTGAACTAGTCTACAGTCCCACCAACAGTGTAAAAGTGTTCCTATTTCTCCACATCCTCTCCAGCACCTGTTCTTTCCTGACTTTTTAATGATTGCCATTCTAACCGGTGTGAGATGGTATCTCATTGTGGTTTTGATTTGCATTTCTCTGATGGCCAGTGATGATGAGCATTTTTTCATGTGTCTTTTGGCTGCATAAATGTCTTCTTTTGAGAAGTGTCTGTTCATATCCTTCGCCCACTTGTTGATGGAGTTTTTTTTCTTGTAAATTTGTTTAAGTTCTTTGTAGATTCTGGATATTAGCCCTTTGTCAGATGAGTAGATTGCAAAAATTTTCTCCCATTCTGTAGGTTGCCTGTTCAATCTGATGGTAGTTTCTTTTGCTATGCAGAAGCTCTTTAGTTTAATTAGATCCCATTTGTCAATTTTGGCTTTTGTTGCCATTGCTTTTGGTGTTTTAGACATGAAGTCCTTGCCCATGCCTATGTCCTGAATGGTATTGCCTAGGTTTTCTTCTAGGGTTCTTATGGTTTTAGGTCTAACATTTAAGTCTTTAATCCATCTTGAATTAATTTTTGTATAAGGTGTAAGGAAGGGATCGAGTTTCAGCTTTCTCCATATAACTAGCCAGTTTTGCCGGCACCATTTGTTAAATAGGGAATCCTTTCCCCATTTCTTGTTTTTGTCAGGTTTGTCAAAGATCAGATGGTTGTAGATGTGTGGTATTATTTCTGAGGGCTCTGTTCTGTTCCATTGGTCTATATCTCTGTTTTGGTACCAGTACCATGCTGTTTTGGTTACTGTAGCCTTGTAGTATAGTTTGAAGTCAGGTAGCATGACGCCTCCAGCTTTGTTCTTTTGGCTTAGGATTGACTTGGCAATGTGGGCTCTTTTTTGGTTCCATATGAACTTTAAAGTAGTTTTCTCCACTTCTGTGAAGAAAGTCATTGTTAGCTTGATGGGGATGGCATTGAATCTATAAATTACCTTGGGCAGTATGGCCATTTTCACGATATTGATTCTTCCTATCCATGAGCATGGAATGTTCTTCCATTTGTTTGTATCCTTTTATTTCATTGAGCAGTGGTTTGTAGTTCTCCTTGAAGAGGTCCTTCACATCCCTTGTAAGTTGGATTCCTAGGTATTTTATTGTCTTTGAAGCAATTGTGAATGGGAGTTCACTCATGATTTGGCTCTCTGTTTGTCTGTGATTGGTGTATAAGAATGCTTGTGATTTTTGCACATTGATTTTGTATCCTGAGACTTTGCTGAAGTTGCTTATCAGCTTGAGGAGATTCTGGGCTGAGACAGTGGAGTTTTGTACATATACAATCATGTCATCTGCAAACAGGGACAATTTGACTTCCTCTTTTCCTAACTGAATACCCTTTATTTCTTTCTCCTGCCTAATTGCCCTGGCCAAAACTTCCAACACTATGTTGGATAGGAGTGGTGACAGAGGACATCGAGTGGTGAGAGAGGGCATCCCTGTCTTGTGCCAGTTTTCAAAGGGAATGCTTCCAGTTTTTGCCCATTCAGTACGATATTGGCTGTGGGTTTGTCATAAATAGCTCTGACTATTTTGAGACACGTCCCATCAATACCTAATTTATTGAGAATTTTTAGCATGAAGGGCTGTTGAATTTTGTCAAAGGCCTTTTCTGCATCTGTTGAGATAATCATGTGGTTTTTGTCTTTGGTTCTGTGTATATGCTGGATTACATTTATTGATTTGCATGTGTTGAACCAGCCTTGCATCCCAGGGATGAAGCCCACTTGATCATGGTGGATAAGCTTTTTGATGTGCTGCTGGATTCGGTTTGCCAGTATTTTATTGAGGATTTTTGCATCGATGTTCATCAGGGATATTGGTCTAAACTTCTCTTTTTTTGTTTTGTCTCTGCCAGGCTTTGGTATCAGGATGATGCTGGCCTCATAAAATGAGTTAGGGAGGATTCCCTCTTTTTCTATTGATTGGAATAGTTTCAGAAGGAATGGTACCAGCTCCTCCTTGTACCTCTGGTAGAATTCGGCTGTGAATCCATCTGGTCCTGGACTTTTTTTGGTTGGTAAGCTTTTAATTATTGCCTCAGTTTCAGAGCCTGTTGCTGGTCTATTCAGAGATTCAACTTCTTCCTGGTTTAGTCTTGGGAGGGTGTATGTGTCGAGGAATTTATCCATTTCTTCTAGATTTTCTAGTTTATTTGCGTAGAGGTGTTTATAGTATTCTCTGATGGTAGATTGTATTTCTGTGGTATCGGTGGTGATATCCCCTTTATCTTTTTTTATTGCGTCTATTTGATTCTTCTGTCTTTTCTTCTTTATTAGTCTTGCTAGCGGTCTATCAATTTTGTTGATCTTTTCAAAAAACCAGCTCCTGGATTCATTGATTTTTTGAAGGGTTTTTTGTGTCTCTATCTCCTTCAGTTCTGCTCTGATCTTAGTTATTTCTAGCCTTCTGCTAGCTTTTGAATGTGTTTGCTCTTGCTTCTCTAGTTCTTTTAATTGTGATGTTAGGGTGTCAATTTTAGATCTGTCCTGCTTTCTCTTGTGGGCATTTAGTGCTATAAATTTCCCTCTACACAGTGCTGTAAATGTGTCCCAGAGATTCTGGTATGTTGTGTCTTTGTTCTCGTTGGTTTCAAAGAACATCTTTATTTCTGCCTTCATTTTGTTATGTACCCAGTAGTCATTCAGGAGCAGGTTGTTCAGTTTCCATGTAGTTGAGCGGTTTTGAGTGAGTTTCTTAATCCTGAGTTCTAGTTTGATTGCACTGTGGTCTGAGAGACAGTTTGTTATAATTTCTGTTCTTTTACATTTCCTGAGGAGTGCTTTACTTCCAACTATGTGGTCAATTTTGGAATAGGTGTGGTGTGGTGCTGAAAAAAAATGTATATTCTGTTGATTTGGAGTGGAGAGTTCTGTAGATGTCTATTAGGTCTGCTTGGTGCAGAACTGAGTTCAATTCCTGGATATCCTTGTTAACTTTCTGTCTCATTGATCTGTCTAATGTTGACAGTGGGGTTTTAAAGTCTCCCATTATTATTGTGTGGGAGTCTAAGTCTCTTTGTAGGTCTCTAAGGACTTGCTTTATGAATCTGGGTGCTCCTATATTGGGTGTATATGTATTTAGGATAGTTAGCTCTTCTTGTTGAATTGATCCCTTTACCATTATGTAATGGCCTTCTTTGTCTCTTTTGATCTTTTTTGGTTTAAAGTTTGTTTTATCCAAGACTAGGATTGCAACCCCTGCCTTTTTTTGTTTTCCATTTGCTTGGTAGATCTTCCTCCATCCCTTTATTTTGAGTCTATGTGTGTCTCAGCACATGAGATGGGTTTTTTGAATACAGCACACTGATGGGCCTTAACTCTTTATCCAATTTGCCAGTCTGTGTCTTTTAATTGGAGCATTTAGCCCATTTACATTTAAGGTTAATATTGTTATGTGTGAATTTGATACTGTCATTATGATGTTAGCTGGTTATTTTGCTCGTTAGTTGATGCAGTTTCTTCCTAGCATTGATGGTCTTTACAATTTGGCATGTTTTTGCAGTGGCTGGTACTGGTTGTTGCTTTCCATGTTTAGTGCTTCCTTCAGGAGCTGTGTAAGGCTGGCCTGGTGGTGACAAAATCTCTCAGCATTTGCTTGTCTGTAAAGTATTTTATTTCTCCTTCACTTATGAAGCTTAGTTTGGCTGGATATGAAATTCTGGGTTGAAAATTCTTTTCTTTAAGAATGTTGAATATTGGGCCGGGTGCGGTGGCTCACGCCTTTAATCTCAGCACTTTGGGAGGCCGAGGTGGGTGGATCACGAGGTCAGGAGATCAAGACCATCTTGGCTAGCATGGTGAAAACCCATCTCTACTAAAAATACAAAAAATTAGCTGGGCATGGTGGCGGGCGCCTGTAATCCCAGCTACTCAGGAGGCTGAGGCAGGAGAATGGCATGAACCCAGGAGGCGGAGCTTGCAGTGAGCCGAGATAGCGCCACTGCAGTCGGCCTGGGTGAAAGAGCGAGACTCCGTCTCAAAAAAAAAAAAAGAATGTTGGATATTGGCCCCCACTCTCTTCTGGCTTGTAGAGTTTCTGCTGAGAGATCAGCTGTTAGTCTGATGGGCTTCCCTTTGTAGGTAACCCGACCTTTCTCTCTGGCTGCCGTTAACATTTTTTCCTTCATTTCAACTTTGGTGAATCTGACAATTATGTGTCTTGGAGTTGCTCTTCTCGAGGCTTATCATTGTGGCGTTCTCTGTATTTCCTGATTTTGAATGTTGGCCTGCGTTGCTAGGTTGGGGAAGTTCTCCTGGATAATATCCTGCAGAGTGTTTTCCAACTTGGTTCCATTTTCCCCTTCACTTTCAGGTACACCAATCAGACATAGATTTGGTCTTTTCACATAGTCCCATATTTCTTGGAGGCTTTGTTTGTTTCTTTTTATTCTTTTTTCTCTAAACTTCTCGCTTCATTTCATTCATTTCATCTTCCATCACTGATACCCTTTCTTCCAGTTGATCGAATCGGCTACTGAAGCTTGTGCATTCGTCACGTAGTTCTCGTGCCATGGTTTTCAGCTCCATCAGGTCATTTAAGGACTTCTCTACATTG
Source organism: Hylobates moloch (assembly GCF_009828535.3). Lineage (NCBI taxonomy): Eukaryota > Metazoa > Chordata > Mammalia > Primates > Hylobatidae > Hylobates > Hylobates moloch. The sequence continues at coordinate 502,746 of NW_026652312.1, read as the reverse complement.
GTTATTCTAGTTAGCCATTCGTCTAATCTTTTTTCAAGGTTTTTAACTTCTTTGTGGTGGGTTCGAACTTCCTCTTTTAGCTCAGAGAAGTTTGGTCGTCTGAAGCCTTCTTCTCTCAACTCATCAAAGTCATTCTCCGTCCAGCTTTGTTCTGTTGCTGGTGTGGAGTTGTGTTCCTTTGGAGGAGGAGAGGCGCTCTGATTTTTAGAATTTTCAAGTGACTGTTTAGATATTGCTAAAGTTTCATGGCAGTTTATTTTTAGTTTTGTTAAAAGTTTTAGGAGGTTGACCTCAGTCCTTTTCATGTCACAACGGGACAGCTTTTCTAAATGAAGACATTGAAAGAACACAGAGATTTTTCTATTTTATGTATGTGGAGGTTTAAGATGTTGCAGCTTCCCAGCAGCATGGTAGTATTGAGATAGCTATGTGTGTCTCTGTTGATGCTGATGTTTAAGAATGCTCTTCAGATATGAAGTTTTCTTTTTGCTATTTGGCTCATGAATTAGATATTTCAGGTGGAGTAGATAAGTACAATAGTGACAAGTACATAGAATAATAAAGAAGGCTTTGATCTTAAATCTAAGAAACTTGGCTAATTCTGGAGATAGCCATATAAAAACTTTAAAAGAGGTACAGGTATGGTGGCACATGCCTATGATTTCAGCATTTTGGGAGGTCGAGGCAGGAGCATCACTTGAAGCCAGGAGTTTGAGACCAGCCTGGGCAACTAGCAAGAATCTATCTCTAAAGAAAACACACACACACACACGTGCATTTTATATATATGACATATAGAAAGAAAGTAAATGTGGGATCAACCAAAGTCCTCATTTCTACAACATTCATTTACAAAAAAATAATGTTCAGTACAGCCCAACACAAGATTATTGGTTTTCTTTCTTTTTAAAAAATTATACATAGATTACATATAAAATTATATTTTTTAAAAAAACTTTAAAACAGAAGTATGGGTAGGTGATTTAAAGTGACCTTATGTCAAATAGCCATAGGTTAGGTATCTTCGAAGAACTTGGATATTATTTCAGAAGAAAAAAATTTTGACTTGAACACATAAATATTACAGAGAAAAAACCAGTACCTTCCTGTGCAGTCCTCTTGGAATTTGGACTTGCCGTGAGGTGTTGAAGCCTGGTTTCACTGAGTTGGAGAGACTGGATGTAAATGGCACAGTGTGACTTTGCTCCATCCTGCCTTGATTTTCCTACTCCACCATCATCAACAAAGTTGTTATTGAATTTTGAGAAGCATTATGAAAACTTTTCATGGACATAAAATTGTTATGATATAAATTATCAACAACACAACTCTTCAGATGACTTTGATTCTGGTGTTGGATGTCTTAATGGTGGTAACTTTGTATGCAAAGAAAAAAATGGATGGCATACACATGGAAGAAATGGTACTGAACACATAAATCATCGAGGCGGATACCATGGTAGAAGTTCCTGTTCTTATAGCAGTATTTTCCGTTCTGGGAAAAGACAAGTCTATATCAAAACAACATCCCTGACAATGAAATGAGGAAGAAAGAAGACAAGAGCGATTGCAAGCGGTTTGAGGCTGAGAATTTTCTATTTTTAAATCTTGAACATGAGAGAGAACCAAATCAGAACAGATCTTTAGCTGCAGGTGTGTGGGAATACCTCCGAATCGTAAATCTAGAGCTCCAAGGTATTAATCAAGGTACTGAGGGCCAATGTATTGAGCTCTGGTCATTAAGCTGTGTAATACAAAGTAATAGACTCACAGCCAGCTGGATTCCCAGTAGTAGGATATCTTCAGTAACAGCCAGGTAAGAACGGAAGTCATTCAAGTGTTTACAAAGATTTAGTCTCTAAATCTGCTGCTCTACCTACAAAACCTATGCAATGGAAAAGCCCAACTAAAGAGAATAAAGTTGGGACTTCTTTTCCTCATGAGTCTACATATGGCATTGGCAACTTTAATGCTTTTAAATCAACTGCCAAGAATTTTAGTCCATCAACAAATTCAGTGAAAGAGGGTCATCACTCAAACTCCTCTTTGCCTGTTGACAAACTTAATCAGCAACCTTGTCTAACGAAACTGACACAGTGGTAAGAAGAGTGCATTTTTGAAAGCACTGAAAAGAGACAGAGTAGAAAAAGAACATAAAGATGAAAGGCATTACTGGCTCACAGACAGATGATGTCTCATTTAATTTACATAACAGCAATAGTACTCACTGATATGAACCAAAACTTTGAGGAAAATAAAATTCCACAGGAGGATGACAATGCCCCACTTTGTGCACTCCCCCAACCCCCAGAATAAACAAAAAGTGGACTGTAGCATGCTGGCTAAAACTGGAGCAAAGAGCACTAAAATATTAATTTCCTGATCTCAACTGTTGTATTGGTCATCTTTTAAAACATAAATTGTTCTTTAGTCATTTGTAGTGCAGTAAATGTTATAGGAAAGACTTGGCCACATTTTCTTCCAAATTTTAAGAGGTGATTTTCAAGAGCCTTCTTTGGGTAGGTTGTCAGACACAGATTTTCAGAGTAGTTGAAGAAGAGTCTTGTGGGAAAACTTATTTTGATAACATTATTACACATGCAGAAAAGCCTGATTACACTGACTGACTATATCTGTTCATAACACAAAAAATAAACTGGATTTTAGGGGGGAAAAAAGAAGAGAGAGACACAGATTAGTACACCGAGGGGAAAAAAAAAGAGAGTGGAAAGCATCTCTGGCACCTGTGTATTATGATGTGGTCTCTAAGCAAAGAGAGAGGATAAAAAAGATGGATTTTAGGCCCTTAAAATTGGGGATTTTGAGGGGGATTGTAACCACAAACCACAAGACTTAAAGCCAATCCAACTCAATGACAGAGTGTCAAATTCATGAACCAAAACAAGAATAAGCTCTATCCTTCTAATTTAAACTACACATCAATTTTTCTTATTTAAAATACATTTCAATTTGAAATTATTCACACTGACATATGTGAGACATGGATATAAAAGATGCACTAAAAAAGTTCATAAAGAGAACACACTAAAATCTGACTTCAGAGATAAGCCAGACGTCCAACTCTGGAAATGGTATTTCAGTATCAATTACCTGTCTGCACCCCTGAACCATCAGAAGTACTTGTTTGAGGTAACATCATATACAGCTATTGGGTTTCACAGACCATCTGTTCTTGGTCATAGTAACTACAGAAATGAGACATAATGACAAGGAAAGTTCTGGAAGTCATTTTGACTTTACTAGGCTCTGTATAACCTCCATTCCACCCCATCCAGGGCCTCTTACACAAACCGTCTTAATGGAAGTGAAAGGAATTGAAGATACATGAGATCAGTGCAGAAAACAGAGGTGGCAAAAGGTTACCTCTATTTTGGATCAAGTTATTACAGAAGTTTTAATGTATTATGAAGTCATTTTTAATAAAATGTGCTACAGGAATACAAGAAACTATGCTGTTATGGTTTTTAAATGCCATGATATTTATAAGCAACACATGAGGAAATTTTTGTAAAGAGTTGGCTATGTTCTAAGGCAGTTATAAAATACAGAAGTTGGTACCAATCAACTCTCTAAGGTGGTCGTTAACAGTTTCTCTTCCTCCTTCTCCTCCTTCTAATGCACTGCATAATCTTTTTCTTTGGCAGACGGTAGCAACTACTTCTGCAGTTATTTTCAATTCTGACGTTGCTTCAAAATCACCTGCAAAACTTTTTTAAAATATTGATGCTAGACCTTCACCTCTCAGATATTCTGACTTTGTGAAACTCACATAGAGCCCCAGGATTTTTATACATTTTCCATAGGAGATTCTGAGACAGTGGTAGGGACAAGAACCCCTGTCTTAATTTCACCCAGAACAGTCTATAACTTCTGTATAAATTAAAAGCAACATGGATCCATGGATCCAATTGGTTAATGTGGATATCACTTTGGTTTCAGGAATGAATCCAAATGAGAGACATAACAGTGTTATATAACAAGAATAGTGACACTCTTTGAGAATTGGTGGGTTTGCATAAACACAGCCCCTCACACATCTCTTCAGACTTGGTTAATGATGAAGTCTCTATGAAAAGACTTGATAGCACACTTTGGATCCACCGAGTCAGCATAAATTGATATTCAGCTTTCTCAAAGTTGTTGACAGAAGTAGCAGACTCTAAATATTTAAGGAATTTACTGACTGAGGAGGGCATAGAACAGTTCAGCCCTCCTGTCTCCGATAATGATTTTTGAGGAGTTTATTCTTGTCTGTCTTTCTAAGAACAATGTGAATTTTTCCCTGAGAACTAGTGTGTTTTCTTTTCCGAGATGACATAAAAATATGTAATCTTTTTCTTGTGCCCTTTTTTCTTTGAAAACCAGGAAACCTAGAACCAAATCTGTTGCTCAACTGTAGTAACTGTGTAGAACACCATGACCTGCATATTTTAAAGTCGTTTTTCCCCATCTTGCATTATTGTATGTCTTCCCTCATTCAGATTTCAATTATAGTTTTTCTATTTTATTACATGAATTAATGTAATCTTTTATCAAGTCCACTCAATATGGAAAGTGTTTGATGATATTGGAATCAACTGGAATCATTTCCGAATTGCATAATTAGAAAAATGTTTTCTTTTAATTGTCAGCCAAAGAAAAATTGAAAAGTTATCCCGATGAGGTTTTCTGAGCCTCTAAAGGAACTTAGAGATAAATTCTGTATCAGAAGGTGTCAGCATCACTTCCAGAGCTAACCTTCATCACAGTTCACTCTAAACTTCAAATTTCTCCAACCTGGGAACTAGTAGTGCTCATCTTACTTGGTTGTGTGCAGGAAGACTAGAAGGTGAGATGACAGTCTATCACCAAGGTACACACAGGACACAGCACCTAGATGATATTTGTAATCATTGAAACAGTTATTTATGCTGTCTTTCCTATTTCATTTCCTAGGGTAGCAGTTCATATTTTTATTAGAGAACGAAATGTTTAGACATGTCATTGGCTAGTGTATTTTCTGAGTGAATATGCTTATACAAAAGTCAATTCAACTTTCTCTAGAAATTTTTCAAATTCTGTTCAGACCCTTTTAAGTATTCAATACTCATGACAAAGCAAGGTTTTTCATTATACTTATAACAAAAATTGGTCTCAAAGCTTTTGAAAGAGAAATTACACTGGAGCCTTAGAATATGCTTTTATTTTTTATTACATTGTGCTGCTGTTGCCAAAAAACTGATTTTAAAAGGCCAACGACTTATTTCTATCCATTATTACTATAATACAGAAAATGTACACATTAGAGAATTAGATAACCCCTCTGGAAGCTATGACAATTTCATCACTGCCAATCCAAAACAATATTTTGCAAGGTCAGATCTTCTAGATAAGAAGAATAAAAAAACCTAATCTATCATCTTGAAGCTTTATCTTAGCTAGAGGTGGTATGGTAGATGTAGTATTTGCCTTCTGCCTCCTGCCTTATCCTCAGGTACCTTCTATTTAATGAGGATTGTTATTGAAGCCGATGCTTTTTGATTCCCAGTCATGTCCCATCTCTAGACCAGTGGCTGCACTATTAAGATCACATGATGAGCTCTTTAAACTCCTGATGCCAAAGCCAAACCCAGATCAATTGAATCAGGATATCTGGAGGAAAGATCTGTATATGCACCAATTGTAAGTTCCTCCGGTGATTCCATTAAGCAAACAAGTTCGAAATCCAACTTCACATTTAATTAAATAATTTTAAGGTATATGTAATTAGAATCAAGAATCTCATTACACAAGTAAAATAATCCAATCAATAAATGATGTAACTTAAAGATCTCTCTTGGCAATAAGTGTCGCCTTGTTTTCTACTATCTCCTCATTCTGAAATTAACAACAGAATCTGAATTAGAGTTTTATTGCTAAACTGAGGCAAGTTCTATAAAACCCTTTATTATCAATTTTATTCAGGATAATTTTTGAGAAATTTTATATTCTTAGTTTAAAAGAGAGGGGTCTCAGAGTCAATTACTTTAAAATTAAAAAGATAACAAATTTAATGTCAAAACAATTTGCTTGTACCATATATAGGGAGAGGGCTTTTAAAAGCACAGTTTCTTTAGAATAAAATGCAATGAGCAAGTTCAAATTCTTCTTGAAAAAATAACTTGAAAGAAACAGCAGTTCTGTTTTGTTCCAAAAAATTGGTATTTGAGGGAGAAGAAAAGGCAATGAATATCAAACCTCATTTTTCTGTCATGAATCGGCTTCAAACAAAAAATAGATAGGGTTTGCCATCTTCTTGTCGGGTTTTTCCAAAATCTGATTTATTGAAGAATTTATTTGGAATACAGGCAGTGTTACAAGTATATACAAAATATCCAAAGAGCCATGGACTATAAACAAACTCTTATTTGTACTGTATATCAACCTTATTCACATTTTCAAAGGAAAAAGTTGAGATACAGAGACATTGCATGACTCATCTAAGGGCATCAAGTAAATTCAATCAGCAGGAGAAGGAAAAGTAAAGTCTAAATTTACTCATTTTTATGTCAGTATCCCTGAATCCCAGTAGTTTGCACAATAGCCTCTTTTTCCATGAATGCATCCCAATTTATACAAATTATAGTTCAAGACCCTTGCCAGAGTTTCAAATATCTCTTAAAAGAAGAAAACACTTGTACCTCTTTTAAAGCTCTGTTCTTTGAGATTTCTGAAACTAATGGTGGGATTTAGTCTTTTGACATCGGTCAATGGAAGCATTCATCCCTGATAGGGAAGAAGACTACCATGTCCAATAAACTGAATAAACTTTCCAAGATCGATTCATGTTTGTGGAAAGATCCACATGTAGTGTTCCAAAGTCTGCCTTCCTGAGCTATCTTCTGTGCCTGTCATCAGACCAGCTGCATAAACCAGCACCTAGCCTTTCCAAGAATTTCCAGTTTTGCTTCCATGAATCATGTTACTGACCTTAGCAAGTGCTTGGCAACTCTTATCTTGCCATAGAAATTGGAATTTTCTGTCACAGCAAGGGCTATGACTGCTGAACAGGAATGGGTTGTATTGGGAAAATGGATTGCTTATTTTCATAAGAATACTAGCCTCAAACTTGAATGTCTAAAGTCATTTCATAATTTCCTCTTTATTTACAGCAGAGATGCATTTTAAGATTATTGAAAAGCAAAACCCAATAATGCTATTTAGAAGATGGGCAAATATTGATAGCCGAGACTCCTGAGCATGGCCAATTTAGCTGGTATCGGATAACCAAACAAGACTGTCATTTAGTACTTACTTTATGTCATAATTTCCAAGTAAGCCTTACCAACTACAAGCATTATATCATTATTACTCAGAATATGCCAGTCAAGAAGTCAATATTCCGGCCGGGCGCGGTGGCTCCTGCCTGTAATCCCAGCACTTTGGGAGGCCGAGGCGGGTGGATCACGAGGTCAGGAGATCGAGATCATCCTGGCTAACATGGTGAAACCCTGTCTCTACTAAAAATACAAAAAATTAGCTGGGCATGGTGGCGGGCACCTGTAGTCCCAGCTACTCGGGAGGCTGAGGCAGGAGAATGGCGTGAACCCAGGAGGCGGAGCTGACACTGAGCCGAGATTGCGCCACTGCACTCCAGCCTGGGTGACAGAGCGAGACCCCATCTCAAAAAAAAAAAAAAAAAGTCAATATTCCAGGAGAGCTTAACCTTCCCCTTGTTGAGACGATTTACCCAAAACACCTCAGTGGTATGCCTTTCTCTAGTCTAGGAAGTACTACCCAACTCTCAGACATCATCCTTCCTTTTTCCAGAGATGAGGAATTATACTCTTCTAAGACACAGTTACGGACCCATCATCTGTTACTAGACTCTCAAACTCTCATGTTTCCGTATTCTGGCTCTGTTAGATTCCGTTCCTTGATCTTCTGTCTGAATTGTACCACCCCCTCCAAACCTCTGCTATAACTCTTCAGTAGTCTTTCCATGAGCCTATACTACCCTGATGTCACTGTCTCTTGACTGATGTCAGCTTCATCCTCTGAATTTAGGTACTTGCTTTTCTTATCTTGCAATGTTAACTCACTTGGCTTTCTCCAACTTATGACCTCACGCTCTCCTCTCTGTGCCGCATCCACCAAGCTCTCTGGTCACTTGTGCCATTTTGTACTGACCAATTTTCATTGCAATCCATCACCCAGGACTGACAGCTGTACATGAAAACACGTATTATATAGAAGCTGGGAATGTTTCTCAGACAGAAATACACTGATCTTTTAAAAGACAACAAATGGTCTTTATTTCACATACAACATGAGTATCTGTATAAGTAGTAAAATGAGCAACTCACTGAGAGACAACTTTTTAAAAATAAATAAAACTCAGAAAAACAATGTGTCAAAGACAACAGATGGTCAAATAATACAGCATGTATAAAACATTTGGGCAAAAACCAATTTGCTAAGTGAAGTGCTTAGAAAAGGCCAAACAAAACACACCAGAGACTTTTATAAACAAAACAATATGTGTACTTTTCAGATAGTCATTTCATTGAAATAGGGAGACTCCCCCCAAACAGTAGCATTTTTAAAATGGAGTTGACACCTTTTGGAAATAACGTATAAAAATCAGAATTTTTTCTCATATTCAATCTTTTAACGAATAATGTAAACTCACAACAGCATTTTAATGGGTATGCTACTCAATATGATCTTCTGTAATTAGTTTCACATGTGACTTGCCCTCTTGTGCAATTACTAAAGGATATAAAGAGACTTGAAGGTTAACAACAATGTATCATGTTTTATCTTTGCTGTTCCAATGTGTATGCACACTTGCATATGCACACATAAACTCTTTCTAAAATCACCATGGGAATAATAACTAAGGTCATCTGAGTTTATACCCTTTATGGGGACAGGGGTAGGTTATGCAGTCATTGCAGAAGGAAACTTCTGATGTCCCTTTATTCTTACAGAGCGGGAGTGGTAAGGCAAAGATCACTCCCTCAGATCAAACTGGTGTCATAACCTGTGAAAAGAAGATGGAACAAGGAGAATCAACCTAAACAACTTTGTAAGAAATATTTCTAGGAATGTGATGCAGTGTTAAGTGAACACTGAAGAGCAAGCTGAAGAAAGAGATTTTTTTTCCATTATCTTCCAGAGTTTCTTTGCACCCATTTTCTTTTTTTCTGTTTATTTCTTTTTATTTTTTTATTTTACTTTAAGTTCTAGGATACATGTGCTGAATGTGCCAGTTTGTTACCTAAGTATACGTGTGCCATGGTGGTTTGCTGCACCTATCAACCCATCATCTAGGTTTTAAGCTCCGCATGCATTAAGTATTTGTCCTAATGCTCTCTCTCGCCTATCCCCCCACCCCCTGACAGGCCCCAGTGTGTGATGTTCCCCTCCCTGTGTCCACGTGTTCTCATTGTTCAGCTCCCACTTATGAGTGAGAACATGCAGTGTTTGGTTTTCCCTTCCTGTGTTAGTCTGCTGAGGATGATGGTTTCCAGCTTCATCCATGTCCCTGCAAAGGACATGAACTCATTCTTTTTTATGGCTGCATAGTATTCCATGGTGTATATGTGCCACATTTTCTTTATCCAGTCTATCATTGATGGGCGTTTGGGTTGGTTCCAAGTCTTTGCTATTATAAATAGTGCTGCAATAAACATATGTGTGCATGTGTCTTTATAGTAGAATGATTTATAGGCATGGGCAAAGACTTCATGACTAAAACACTAAAAGCAATTGCAACAAAAGCCAAAATTGACCAGTGGGATCTAATTAAACTAAAGAGCTTCTGCTCAGCAAAATAAACTATCATCAGAGTGAATAGATAACCTACAGAATAGGAGAAAATTTTTGCAATCTATCTGACAAAGGCCTAATATCCAGTATCTACAAGGAACTTAAACAAGTTTACAAGAAAAAAACAACCCCGTCAAAAAGTGGGCAATGGATATGAATAGACACTTCTCAAAAGAAGACATTTATGTGACCAACAAACTTATGAATAAAAGCTCATCATCACTGGTCATTAGAAAAATGCAAATGAAAACCATAATGAGATACCATCTCATGCCAGTTAGAATGGCGATCATTAAAAAGTCTGGAAACAACAAATGCTGGCAAGGATGTGGAGAAATAGGAAGGTTTTTACACTGTTAGTGGGAGTGTAAAGTAGTTCAACTACTGTGGAAGACAGCGTGGTGATTCCTCAAGGATCTAGAACCAGAAATACCATTTGACCCAGCAGTCCCATTACTGGATATAAAGAGACTGTTTTTAGAGACAATTACTGGCAGAATCCTCTGAGCAACGCTGCTCTCTGACAACGTTTTCTCTCTGAGAGCAGTTGGGTCCACCACTTCCCAAACATAACAACAAAGGGTATCTCCCTTGTCAAGACCACATACTGTGAATTTAGACAGATGCAGGTTCAAATCCCAACCACTTATGTGCCATTTAAATTCTGTGACTTGGAGCATTTTGTTTAATTTCTCCAAGCTTTAATTTCCTCATCTAAGAAATAGAGATAATAATATCATCCCCATAATTACTGTTAAATGTAAAGCATTTAGCTCTGGTGTTTGGCACAGGGCAAGTACTCAACAAATGTTAGCTAAAATGATAAACATTAATAACATTAATAAACTGATATTTAGAAACAATCCATTTGTTTCTCACCAGGTTTACTTTGGTTCTCAAATGGCCTGATTGCCCCATCTGGTTGCCAAACTCTTAATTATTTTAATGTAATTGGAGTTCAGGCAGTGTGTAATGGTAAGACAGTCCCCATCAACTAATTATGCCTGCACCATTTTATATTTCCTCAATGTTTCATGTGTGTCTAGCCATTTGGTAGGTCCTTTGGAATTTATAATAACACCTTCCCTGAGAGATTGTAGGTTGAGCTCATGGAACTGGCTAAGGCAAACAGCATTATCCTGATTAGAAAGACAAATACAGGTGGTAAATAAGCAGAAGCCTACTCCAGGACAAGAAGCTACAAATCAGATGCTCACAGTTCAGTTAGGAGAGCTTAAAAAAGAAGTTAACCATGGAACATGACTTAGTGAGAGGTTGAATAGCAACATGGAACTGAGAGAAAGTCTTAGAGAGAAGGCAGTTTCCTGGCTTGGGTGGTGTGTCATATTTCTCCTTATCCCACTTGTTAAAGATGTGTTTTAGTAGCTCAACAAGTTCTGCAGAAGAAGAAATAGGTTTAGATGACTTTGGATGGGAGGAAAAAATTTTCTTTTTCTTCTACCCATCTTAGGTACATTGGCTGGAGCCCTGAGTATTAGACTGACAAAAGACACATTCACAAGAGAAAAATAAACAGTTTATGAATGTGTGTAGTGCACATCACATGGAAGAAACCTCATTGATGAGTAATTCAAAGTTGTGGTTAGAACTTCAGCTTATATAGCCTCTTAGCAAAGAAAAAGAAATGTATAGAGAAGGGACAAGACAAAGGAAAAGGGTTTTAGGCTTCCAAAGGTGGCAAACTGTGGGAAGGTAACTATGTGTGGGAAACAGAGTAAGATTTGTTTATGCGGGTCCATCTCAGGACTGACTTTCCATCTTTTTTGTGGTCATAAAACTTCCACAGGAGGGATGATTTATGGTGGTTCTCATTTCTCAGAAATTTCTGCTTTTAGTTAAATAAGAGAAGCTCTGGAAAGGTTTCTTTCTTCATCTGTTGTTTCTTATTTGCCTCCAACTCAAAATAATCTTTATGCCAAGGTAACACATTTTGGAGTGGCATATTTTGCTCCCCTACAACTTCCTAGAGCAGGAAAACCATGTTAATTACTTGCACCCACATAAGCAGTGGGATAGCAACTCTATAATCTTCTCATAGATTACCTACCACCCAGGCTAATGAGCTCACCATAAAAGTCACCCACTAACACATGTACTCTGTATGATCCCGCTGGATAGGAGTCAATTGTGTGACTTTAATAGATAATTTTTAAGTTAGCTCTAAAGCACTAGAAGCATAACAATTGTAGTGGAAGAACTGCAAGTGGAAGAAATGGGAAACTTTTTCCAAAAATAAGAATCCAGACCCAGTAAAGAGCCACAGCTCCAGGTGTTTGGGAATCTAGCCTGGGGACTCTTCAAAACTCAAAGAGCACTGTACTGCAGGGCCCACTGACCTCGCTGAGACTATCATGATGCACAAAGGATCCTTTCTGCAGTGTGATCACCAGGTGTCTGCTTTTCTAAGAGGCAACATCATTTTATAAATATTTCCTATGGAATCAATATATGTATATAACAAAAAATAAATGTCTAGCCGAGTGTCTTATTTTTTAATACTGTGTTAGAGCAAGGCAGTGCCCTCATCTTCACCTGTGTTGTTCATGTGTATAGATATTGCCTATAAAACACATCTTTCAAACATAATGACTAAATTCTCTTGACATTCATTACCTGGAAGGCATTTGCATTTTCTTCTTGGCTTCTACGGCATATCACTGCTTGTTCAAAGCACCTAAGGAGAGGTGAGGAAGGACATCTGAAAACATTCATTTTATCAAGGTAGATAATAGGAAAATATCCGAAGAAACTATTCAAAATAATGCCAGAATTATCAAAGTGGAAAACATTAGCATGCACACACATCCTTGGGCTCCTGACGTGACATCAACTGTCTTCTGGATGCTGGTAGCTTAAAAGAGATCTTGCCGAGCACTTCAAAGACTGTCAATGTACATGTGGTCTAGAACAGCAGATAATGAAAATTTTTTGTACCATATCCTCAATTGCTCACATTGTTAAAGGTTCACCTTTTCTAATTCTCCTTTAATTCAGTGGGGCAGGAAAATAAGTTTATTCTTGCCTTGCTCCGTCTCATCACTTCTAAACCACTAGTTTATCACCTTCCTTCCATGTATCTTCATTTGAATTTCAAATTTACCCTTCTCTCCAAAGCACCACTGAACTCCAAGAACTATTTCAAAGTTTTGAGATAACTTAAAAACTGACCAAAATTTTTCTTGTTCTCCTCAAGAAAGTCTTCCCCTAGTCCCACCCCACTTAATCATGCATTTATTTACTCATTTATCCATTTATTAATTCACCAAGTATTGACTTCCTACTATCATGGCCAGTATACCTAGGACTGCCTAGACCTAAGAGGCTTAGACAACAGATATTTATTGTCTCACAGTTCTGAAGGCTAAAAATCCAAGATCAATGTGCTAGCAAGGTTGACTCCTTCTAAGGGCTATGAAGAAAGGATTTGTTCCAGGTCTGTCTCCTCGGCTTGATCATTTTCTTTCTATGTTTCTTCATACTGTCTTTCTTTTTTGTATGTCTGTGTCCAAACTTCCCTTTTTTATAACCACACTAGACATGTTGGTTTAAGGGCCCACCCTACTCCAGTGTGACCTCATCTTAACTAATTACATCTGCAAGACCTATTTTCAAATATAGTCACATTCTGGGCAACATAGTGAGGGACTGGTGGTTATGACTTGAGCAAATGAATTTGGGGTGCAAGGGACAATTTAATTCATAATAGCCAGGTACGGTGCTAAGTGCTAAAGATAAAAGACCCTGTCTGACATTCTCTTCAGCCCCTAGATCTAACCAAAGGCCTTTGCCTCCTACTTTGTCATAAAAACAAGGCTTATTTTGTAGAAATTCCATCAACTGTCCTCTTCTTTACCTCTTTATCACATATATTCTCTTGTATTATTTGTGCTTCCATCCTTCCTGCTAAGCAAACTAGGCCACTAAGCAAGCCAAAACCCAATTCAGCACGAATAGTCCTATCCTAGGAAAATGAAACTTAGTTTTACCAAGTAGAAACTGCCAACAAACCTCTAACTAGGGATTTTGAGGCAACTGCTCCACTTTAATCTAATATTTTCTTTGCCTTGCTTCTACATTCACCTTATAAAAGCCTTCCCCCCCACACTCCTTCACTGAAGCCCCAAACCACCTGTGGTCTGGAGCTATCTAATTCATTAATTGCTACTTGCTCAAATGAACTCTTCAAAAATTGAATGTTTTATCACTAAAAAATTGAATCTTTTATCACTATGTAAAGAGTCATTAAATGACTTGGTCACTATGACATCACATATTTGTGATTCAGTGTATTAAATTCTTGGCCAAGGCAGTTCCTGTTTCAGAATTTAAATGGTAAGTATTTAGGATATGCTTGATTAGGATACTTATTCAAAGGTTAAGAGGCTCACTAATGTATATCCTGAATTGTCAGGTTATATTTACAACATTTTCGTCTCTATTCAATTACGTTTGCCTTAGCAGATAAAACCTTTTATTATGTTTCTAATTGAACACTTGTCTCCATGAATTAAAAAACATAGCTTAATTACTACAAAAGAGTACTGAGAAACCAGAGGCCCTGGAGAACAGCAAATGGTACACATTCATAGACATGCTAAGTAGGAAGCAGAAAAATGAGAGTACAAAATGTTTTACAAGCATTGAAAGATAAAATTCCATTAAAAAGTGAAATTGAGGAAAATGGATGTTTTAATAACCAAATGAGACATGTATAGTCAAAAGCTGCCTCTTGGGATGTATTAAATTGATTTGATATTTATATGCTGGAAAGATCAAAATGGGAAAAGAGCTTCTAAAGAAATACTAAGCATGGCATTCATTCAATTGTTCAACACTCAAAAACATATTAAGCCTCTGCTATGCTTCAGACATTGTGCTAGGCACCAGAAATACAACATTGGGTAAGATAGACACAGCTTTAATTAGTTTATAGAACAGGATGCAGAAAAACATTATTCAACAAAATAAGATACTGTTATGAATAGGAAACGCTTGGGATGATGTGAAAGTACATAGCAAGAGCATCTGTGGCTCTTTTCTATTTTCCTAAAGGAAAATCTCCTAAAAGATGACCAGAGCAATGGAGAAAACCAGGTGTCCATGGCAGAGGTAAAGAGAGTCAAAGAAACTAGTTGGGAAGGTGCTGAAATAATTCAGATGGTGGCATCAGCTAACATACTGACAGTGGGGATTAGGAAATGGAATGAAATTGAGAAAGCTTTATGGATAGATTTGATAGCAATTAACTATTGATGAGATGGAGAAAGTGAGAAAAAGAAAGGAGTCAAGAGTGATTCCCAGATTCTTGGCTTGAGCAAGCCATGTGGCAAGGACCACAAGAGGAGCAGAATCGGGAGGAAAGACGATGATGCGCTCTATGCATGCTGATGTCAGGGTGCTGGTGAGACTGAGAGAGGATCTTTCTGGTAGGTAAGTATGGAGCTCAAAAGAGAGATCTTAGCTGGAGATACAAACTCAGGACTTAATGGCAAATGGATAGTAACTGAAACTAGGATACTGATGTGATTTACCTAAGGCTTTATAAAAGTAAGATGAGAAAAAGGCTTAAGAAAGCAGTTTGAGGCCAGTACAGTGGCTCATGCCTGTGATCCCAGCACCTTGAGAGGGCAAGGAAAATCACTTGAGCCCAGGAATTTGAAACTAGCCTGGGCAACATGCTGAAATCCCATCTCTACGAAAAATACAAAAATTAGCCAGAGGTGGTGGTGCGTACCTGTAGTCCCAGATACTTGGGAGGCTGAGGCAGGAGAATCACTTGAACCCAGGAGGCAGAGGTTGCAGTGAGCCAAGATGGAGCCCCTGCACTCCAGCCTGGGTGACAGAGGGAGATTCTGTCTCAAAAAAAAAAAAAAAGAAAGAAAAGAAAAGAAAAAAGGAAAAAAAAAGAAAAGAACACAAAACAAAAAGAAAGCAGCTTGACATTGAGAGAAATTTAATCCATTCCAAAACACTTGCATTTTTTCTTTTTCTATTTTATTTTATTTATTTATTTTTTAAATTTTACTTCTGGGATACATGTGCAGAATGTGCAGGTTTGTTACATAGATATACATGTGCCATGGTGGTTTACTGCATCTATCAACCGTCATCTAGGTTTTAAGCCCTGCATGCATTAGGTATTTGTCCTAATGTTCTCCCTCCCCTTGCTCCCCAACCCCTGACAGGCCCTGGTGTGTGATGTTCCCCTCCCTGTGTTCATTTATTCTCATTGTTCAACTCCCACTTATGAGTGAGAACATGCAGTGTTTGGTTTTCTCTTCCTGTGTTAGTTTGCTGACAATGATGGCTTCCAGCTGTATCCATGTCTCTGCAAAGGACATGAGCTCATTCTTTTTTATGGCTGCACAGTATTCCATGGTGTATATGTGCCACATTTTCTTTATCCAGTCTATGATTGATGGGCATTTAGGTTGGTTCCAAGTCTTTGCTATTGTAAATAGTGCTGCAATACATATATGTGTGCATGTGTCTTCATAGTAGAATGACTTATAATCCTTTGGGTATATAGTCAGTAATGGGATTACTGGGTCAAATGATATTTCTGGTTCTAGATCTTTGAGGAATTGCCACACTGTCTTCCACAATGGTTGAACTAATTTACATTCCCACCACCAGTGTAAAAGCATTCCTATTCCTCCACAGCCTTGCCAGTATCTGTTGTTTCCTGACTTTTTAATAATCACCATTCTAATGAGATGGTATCTCATTGTGGTTCTGATTTGCTTTCCTCTAATGACCAGTGATGATAAGCTTTTTTTCATATGTTTGTTGGTTGCATAAATGTCTTCTTTTGAGAAGTGTCTGTTCATATCCTTCGCCCACTTTTTGATCGGGTTGTTTGTTTTTTTCTTGTAAATTTGTTGAATTTCCTTGTAGATTCTGGATATCAGACCTTTGTCAGATGAGTAGCTTGCAAAAATTTTCTCCCAATCTGTAGGTTGCCTGTTTACTCTGATGATAGTTTATTTTGCTGTGCAGAAGCTCTTTAGTGTAATTAGATCCCATTTGTCAATTTTGGCTTTTGTTGCAATTGCTTTTAGTGTTTTAGTCATTAAGTCTTTGCCCATGCCTATGTCCTGAATGGTATTGCCCTAGGATTTTTTCCAGGGTTTTATGGTTTTGAGTTTTACATTTAAGTCTTTAATCCATCTTGAGTTAATTTTTATATAAGGTGTAAGGAAGGGGTCCAATTTCTATTCTCTGCATATGGCTAGGCATTTTTCCCAGCACCATTTATTAGCTAGGGAATTCTTTCCTCATTGCTTGTTTTTGTAGGTTTGTAACAAAGATCAGATGGTTGTAGATGTGTGGTGATATTTCTGAGGCCTCTGTTCTGTTCCATTGGTCTATATATCTGTTTTGGTACCAGTACCATGCTGTTTTCGTTACTGTAGCCTTGTAATATAGTTTGAAGTCAGGTAGTGAGGTGCCTCCAGCTTTGTTCTTATTGCTTAGGATTGTCTTGGCTATACAAGGTCTTCCAAAACATTTGCATTTTAAAGAGGTGGAGGTTGGGCTAGGAGCTGGGTAGATAAATGAAGTCTGTTTCATAAATACAAAGTTTGAGAAGCCTGAGATATCCAAAAAGAAGCTAGGTTGGATTTAGCTTCTAGCAAGCATCCTCTTACTTCAGTAACAGTCAAGGAATTACAAAGGTCAAAATAGAAGAGTAGCCACAAGTATTTATCTTCATTCTTTGTCATGATCTCTTAAAATTATATGAAGGAATATAATAGGTATAAACTCACTCTAAATCCTGTAGCAGGAAGATTCAGGATTCCAGGAAGAAGCTAACTGAAAAAAAATTAAAGATGTGATATTATTCTTGAGAAGTTACTAAAACTTCAGAATGTAATAAAAAGTGCAATAAATTTGAAATATAAATAAAATCTTCATAAAAAAATTAAAAGATGCTTAAAAAGACAACACAATCATACAATACTGATAGCCAGAGCAAAAGTAATTAATTGCACAGCAATAACAAAATGCACAGTACATATTTACTGACTTGCAAAATTCATAATCAATTACTAGACAAAAATCCAAAAGAAATAGGATTACCAAATAGAATTTATATCTTATCAACCTTAACAATTTAAAGTGAAAGTTAAAATGTACAAATTTTGGTGAATGAAAGAAAGAAAAGGTGAAGTTAAGTCACATTAGAATGTGGATTCAAGATTTATTGCACATAGTTCATGGAACAAGAATTTTAAAAATTATTGAAATTTATTAAGAGGAATAGAAGTATAATAATTATGATATTGGTATGGGGCAAGGAAATTTAGTAAGTTTTGAAAAAGTATGCTAAATTTTATCTATCATAGCAGAAACTAATAGATCATGTTTAAATTAAGTAATATGTGCATAGTATATGGTGGTAGGTTGAAACTGCTAGAAGAAAAAGTTTAAAAATAGCAATCTCAAAAAATAAATAAAATTAAAAAAATAAAAACAGCTATCTCTGCAATAGAGGAAGTAGATAATTGAAAGAGATATAGGCCGGGCACGGTGGCTCACACCTGTAATCCCAACACTTCGGGAGGCCGAGGCAGGTGGATCACCTGAGGTCAAGAGTTCGAGACCAGCCTGGCCAATATGGTGAAACACTGTCTCTACTAAAAATACAAAAATTAGCTGGGCATATTGGCAGGTGCCTGTAATCCCAGCTACTTGGGAGGCTGAGACAGGAGAATCACTTAAACTCAGAAGATGGAGGTTGCAGTGAGCCAAGATTGTGCCATTGCACTCCAGCCTGGGCGACAAGAGTGAAACTCCATCTCAAAAAAAAGAAAAAGAAAAAGAAAAGAGATATAACTGAGAGCATTTCATCATAAGCCCTTAGCTACTTTTTGATTATCAACCATACACGTTTTATTTTTTATATAAATTAAAAATATATTTTAAAAAAGTAATGAAGTCTGCAACAATCTACTCCCAACCTATTTGTCTAACTTTATTTCTTCTTTCTTTCCTTTCTTTCTCTTTCTTTCTTTCTTTCTTTCTTTCTTTCTTTCTTTCTTTCTTTCCTCTCTTTCTCTCTTTCTCTCTCTCTTTCGCTCTTTCTCTCTCTCTCTTTCTCTCTCTCCTTTCTTCTTTCTTCTTTACCTTAGCTGCAACCAAAATTGACTATCCAACAGAAGTTACTGAGACTGTTCCATTTGGTGCACTGGAGGAGCGTTATGTGGTACTAGGGGCAAATAAAAGCCAGCTGGAGTACTAAGTATATTACCAACAGCATTTGTCTAGTCTTCTTTCTTATAACTGTACACATACACACACACCCCACCAACAACAGTACCCACTATAACAACACATTCATAAGAGATGGTGCCATTTGGTCTTCAACTTAGCTCAGATTCCAAGATTTTAAGCTCTCTGCTACCCATCTACTGTGAGGTTGTTCCTCATAGTCAGTGCAGCATAGCTCTTTAATTCTTCTTTCTCTATTTTAGTCATATTCTCTGCTAACTTAACAACCCACTCCACATTCTTGGTCAGCTCCCAATCCTCAGATTCTGCTAACTTCATAATATAGGTCACCATGTGACTTGTTGACTTCTCCATCTGTCCAAATCTTACACATTATTTCAGATCCACCTCAAATGCCAGTTCCTCATCATTTCTTCTCTGCACTCAACAGAGCTTTGCTTCTTATTTATAAAAACAAAGGTCACCATGCTTTATATTACAAATTTGTTGTTTGTATAAATTTATTACAAAATTATTGTATATGTATATTTTAAGTTTCTCTCAATTTTAAATTCTTTCAAGGCCAGGATTAAAGCTTGCTAATCTCTTATCTAACATAGTAAATGTAATATTTTAATGGATATAATGCTCCTTAGATGAATATTTAACTATATTTTAATTATGGTGAGACTCTCACTGTCTTAGTTCATTTAGTATGTTCTTTTAAGGAAATACCTGAAGCTGGGTAATTTATAAAGAAAAGAGGTTTATTTGGCTCATGGTTCTGTGGCAGAACAAGAAGCATGGCACAAGCATCTGCTTCTCGCGAGGGCTTCAGGCTCCTTCCACTTATGGCAGAGGGTGACGGGCAATGCACAGAGATGCATTGAGAGAACAAGAGAGAAAGCAAGAGAGAGAGTGGGGAGGTGTCCGGTTCTTTTCAAAAATCAGTTCTTGCAGGAGCTAATAGACTGAGAACTCACTCACCCCTACCCTTAGAGAGGGTATTAATATTCATGACGGATCCACCTCCATGCCCCAAACACCTCTCATTTGATCTCCTATATTGGGGATCAGATTTCAACATGAGATTTGGAGGCGAAGAAACACCTGAACTATATCACTCATGGATTTTTATTAATTGGGCAATTCGGAATTATTTTCTGTAGGTTTTTGAGGGGAGGCTTTCAGTTTCTTCATAGGCATTTACTGTATGTTACATACTTTTTATACTATGGCTCTTCCAAAACAAAGATCGCTTGCAAAATAGTAACAAAATAGTAATAGTAACAAAATGCTATTACAGGGTTAATAAAAAGGAAACTGAAAATTTAAGGAAAGGAGTCAAATATGTTCCACATATTTTCTGTGATTGAGCTTTAATATTGTTTTTGCAGCTTTCTAATATCCAGAGCAAAAAGGGAAATATTAATTTCAACTGGTGTTTCTAGATAAATGCTCTAATTTGAAGGTGTTGGTAACCAGCTAGAATTCCCAGGGAACTTTCAAACAGTGTGAGGGACATATCAAAAGATCTCACACATGGGAAATTATGATCGATCCTAGAGGCAGAAAGTGGGACAGAAAAAAAATATTTGGTGACATAATGGATGAATAGCTCCCAAATTTTATGGAAGACATGTTTACAGATTCAAGAAGCATGGAAAACCCTAAGCAGTGTGAATTTAAGATAACCACATCTAGGCATACCATATTCAAACCACAGAACCAAAAACTAAAGAGAAAATCTTGAAAACAGCCAGGAAAAGAACAGCATATTTGAACAATTATTTGAACAAATTTGAACAATGATTCAGTATTTTTTAAGAATGGAAATAAAGACATGTCCAGATAAAAATAAAACTAGCAGGGTTCATCACCAGCAGCTCTGAAATGAAACAAATGTTAAAGAAGCTCTTTCGTGAGACTCCATCTCAAAAAAAAAAAAAAAAAGAAGCTCTTTTGGCTGAAGAGAAATCATACCTGATAAAAATCCAAATTTTCAAGAAGGAATGAAAAGCATGAGAATCTATAAACATCTAGGTAAATGTAAGAGAGTATTGTTTTCTCCTAATTTCTTTAAAATGCATATGGTTTCAAAGCAAAAACTGTAATATTCTTTTGTGTGGTTTATAGAATAAATACGTATACATATGAAAATTATAATAAATGGAACTATGGAGTCGCAAACTTTCTCCATTTTTCATGAAGTCATACAATATTAACTCTAAGTAGACTGAGAAGTTAAGAATGTGTATTGTAATTCCATGAGCAACCATTGAAACGAATGCAAAAAACCCTGAAAATCTAATAAATAAATTAAAATATAGTTTAAAAATATTCAATTAATCTAAAAGGAAGCAAGAAAGGTGGAATATAGGAGCAAAGAAGCAGAGGGGACAACAGAAAACAGATAGTAAAATGGTAGACCTAATTGTAAACATGCCAGTAATTCTATTAGCTGTTTTTGGACTAAACACCCCAATTAAAAGATAGAGATGTCAGAATGAATTTTTTAAACACCCAAACATGTTATCTCAAGAAGATGCAGACTGGGCACAGTGGCTCATGCTGGTAATCTTAGCACTTTGGGAGACCGAGGCGGAAGGATCACTTGAGCTTAGGAGTTCGAGACCAGGCTGGGCAACAAAGTGAGACCTAGTCTCTAAAAAATAAAAATAAACATAAATTAGCTGGGTGTAGTGGCACACACCTGTAGTCCCACCTATTCGAGTGGCTGAGGTGGGAAGACTACATAGCTCAGTCGGTCTAGGCTGCAGTGAGCCATGTTCGCACCATTGCACTTCAGCGTGGGTGACAGTGACAGTATGTGATCCTGTCTCAAAAAATCAAAACAAAACAAAAAAAGAAGATGCACTTTAAAGATGCTGATAGATTGAAATTAAATAGCTGGGAGAAAAATGCCATGCAAACTATAGGCATGAGAAAGGCTAGAGTGTTTATATTAGTATGAGATAAGGTAGACTTCAAGACAAAGAGTATTACTGGAATAAAGAGGGACATTTCATAAAGCTAAAAGAACCAATAAATCAGGAAGATATAACAATCATAAATATAGATGTACCCAGCACAGACTTTAAAATATATAAAGAAAAAAATGAGAATTACTGGAGCAATAGACAATTCCAGGATCATACTTGGAGATTTTAACACTCCTTTCTTAGCAATTGATGGGCCAATGATTCAAAAAATTTAGGGGAAAACAATGATATGATTTCTGCAAAAACAGATAATCCCTCATGTAGACAATAAAAATATAGTTATACCAATATTGTTGCTAATATCAAACTGTGAAACAAAATTTACCAATGATCAACAAATGCATATACGGTCATACTTCACTTGATGATGAGGATATGTTCTGAGAAATGAAAAATCTACACAAATCTACATGAAATATCTAATTTTTACTAGCACTTCTGGTCATAATACATCTTGGATAAGTTACTTTTTTGAGCCTCACATATGACATCCATAAAATATAAATATCCATAACTCACTCTCCAAAATCAGAAATCTGGCCTGATACGTCCTTGGGTTTTCTTTCACTACCAATGTATATGATTCTGCAAAATTAAAGCTATGAATTTTTCACTTGATACCCAAAATCTTGTAAGCTTAGAACTTGAAGACAGGCACAGCATGCAGTCATATAGTAAACACAAATAATGGTATCTATAATGAAATTTTGACATTTTGACATTTGACAGAAGAATTCAAACCATCAAAAGAAATATTTTGTGTGTGTGTGGAGAGTAACTTTATTCATTGTCCATAATGATGATTTTCTTATTTTTCTTTCCTGGAATGCTGTGTTAAGTAAAATCTTATATATAAATACAATCTTATAGAGAAGACACATATGTATAAAACAAATGAAACCACAACTGCTCTTATTGACGTGATAGGTAGGAGCCCAGATTTCATTCTACCTAGGGGAAAATCGAGCACAGGTTCTCCCTCAAGGGGGCGCTTTAGAGCACAGCTGAAGGCTAAAGCACAGGTGGAAGAATCACCGTAAAAGGAGTCTCCTTGGCTGGACATTCTTTCAGCTGCCATAATAGTTTCTTATTAAGACTTTCCTGAAACTCCAAAAATCACTGATCTGCATAGTCTCACTTTTTTCTACTCTTCTCAATGCCAGACATTGATGCGTGAAAAAAATATGCATCTCAGCATTTTATTACATTCTGTTATAGTGCTTTAAATTGCTTTGCTGAATTGTGTTATGTATAAATCTAATCAGCATTCCTTAATTCCCTTCTACCATAAGATCTCGAAAATAATATATAATTGCTGAATTGACTAAATTATCAGGATCTAATGTCTGGTTTTAATTAAACATTAAAATATATGAGGAAAATATTGAAAGGCTCCAAAATACAGCAATACAGATGAAAATATATGGAAAATAAAGGAAGTGAACCTGTTTAATTGGTCAATGAAAAGGCAGTGAGAAACTTAACTATCTTTGAATTAGGAGGAAAAAACTATTATGCAGTAATGACTTTTTAATCCTTGCTATTTCATGAGGGATTTGCTACAAAAAGGAGGGATTTCCTCTTAATGAGAACTGACTGGACCCACAATGCTAGTCAGCAATTCCAAATCAGCAAACTCGCCCATTGTTCTAAGTAGTCTTTCTAAGCATTTACCACATTCTTCAAGATTTCTGTCCCACTTTAATTCTCTGGGAATATCCAAAAAAGAAACTAAAAGGCATGAATAAAGGCAATGAGAATGGGATTGCGGGCATTGCTAATGAGGGAAAGATGTGGCAGCTTCTTGGAATAGAAAGGACGTTGGATTCCAAAAGAACAGAGAGAGGGAGAAGTGCCGGTTGACCTCCAGGACTCTGAACTGTGCACCTCAGTTAGGGGTGCTGCTGTTCACCAAGACTGGGCATGTCGGAGGAGGCAGAAGATGGAAAGAAAAGGAGGGAATGGTGATGATTGGGGGAATATGTGTATTCCTTTTGGATACACTGAATCAAAGTGCCTTTGGGAATTGCAGTGGAAATGTCTAGAATGCAGTCAGGTATACACAACTAAAGCTGGGTTGAAACACAGATTTTGGAGTTCTCGGGGTGGCCAATGTCACAGGTATGGTTGAAAAATGACCAAAAAGAGCAAGTAAAAGAGAGATGCTCAACTTGGGATCCACAAACTCCTGTGGGTACCATGAGTGATCTTCAGGAGCATCCTTTAATCCTCTGAAATTTCATGTTATTTTTGTGAGCATGTTCTTTTCCGCAGGAGAGAAGGCCTGTAACTTTCTTCATGTTCTCAAAAATCCATTACCCAAAAAGATTTTGAACCAGAGATCTAGATTGAGAAATGAAAATATCCAGGAAACATGCTCTGAAGAATA
Source organism: Hylobates moloch (assembly GCF_009828535.3). Taxonomy (NCBI): domain Eukaryota; kingdom Metazoa; phylum Chordata; class Mammalia; order Primates; family Hylobatidae; genus Hylobates; species Hylobates moloch. The sequence continues at coordinate 478,308 of NW_026652312.1, read as the reverse complement.
TGTCCATCCATACGGCCGGGCGCGGTGGCTCACGCCTGTAATCCCAGCACTTTGGGAGGCCAAGTCGGGCGGATAACGAGGTCAGGAGTTCAAGAACAGCCTGACCAACATAGTGAAACCCCTTCTCTACTAAAAACACAAAAATTAGCCAGGCGTGGTGCCATACACCTGTAATCCTAGCTACTCAGGAGGCTGAGACAGGAGAATCGCTTGAACCCGGGAGGCAGAGGTCGCAGTGAGCCGAGATCGCACCACTGCGCTCCAGCCTGGGCGACAGAGTGACACTCCGTCTCAAAAAAAAAAAAAAAAAGAATATGTCCATACACATAAAATATATAAATGTTCATACACATGAAGAGAATTAGTTGCCAAGAGGGAGCCTGAGAAAGAGCTGGCAGTCAGAGAGCAGAAGCAGAAAGACGCAAGACTGGATCCAAGAGAAGTCAAGTTTTCAAATAGGAGAATGCCCCATTTTGTCACTCAGGGTAGAGATCAAATATTAACCCTCAGAAGGGCCTTCTCTAATCACTTAGCTCAACCACCCATACAGGTGTATTTCCCACATGAAAGAGAAAGTTCGCTGTGAGCAGGAACCCTGAATCCCAGTGCTTACAACATAATGAACATAAAGTAATTGTCAGATGATTAACTGATTGGCTGCTATTGGAGACAATCTGCAATTTTTAAATATCATTTTTACCTTCCTTGTTCCAAAAATACATTGCATTCAAGTAGTTCAAAGACATTTTTGATTTAATAACTAAATTAACAAGTGAGCAAATATATTACCATTTGTTTCCTGGTACGACCAATAACAATAAAGGCAGAGTGCTATCGAAGAATGGAGTAAAAAAGGAGGAGGCAAAAATATAGGTAACTGAACAGTAAAGTAACTAAAAGGGTTAGTCACTGACATTTATACTTATTGGTGAGTTTTCTGACTAGAAGCTATTATTTATGTAATATAAGCATTTCATTTTATTCTATAATCTATAATGCTAGACAGGAGCAAATGCAGCAGTTGTCAATAATTGCTAAAAGCCTACCAAACTGGAGAATTCAAAGGTCTTTATTATAAGCCAAATGCTGTAAAACATAATGTCCTAAGGCAGTTAGGCAATAAATGTTTACTGAGGAAAATGAACTCTTCTTTCCTAGCCAATTTGAATAAAAACAACAAAAGTTATTTCAAACATTTTAACATAATGCTACACACTCATCTCCAATAAAATACATTATTTCTCAGAGTTATAGGATATTACATTATTGAAAATAGACATGTTTCATTACTTTTTATATTTAGGCCACGTTTAATACTTCCTATAAATAAACTATCAGACAAGATGATGCCTCAACCCTAAGCAAAGTATTTTATACTTTCACTTTCAGAGATTCATAACAACACTTGATTTACATTTTAAAATATTAAATTCTACTTTCTGAGATGCAGATATAACAAGTACATCAATTTCACAATAGGAAAATCATCTGTGTATTAAACAGTTCAGGTAGAAGATGGTCTCTGAAATCAAATAGCTTATGAACTGATGCATTTTTCAAAGATTTGTCTTAAATGAATTCTGCTGGGGAGAGCAAGATTTTCAAAGTGGCTATCGCGTCCTCATTCCTGTACTGACTCGTAAGAGCCAAGAAAGGAGAAAGGAAAATTGACATCTGCGCACAGCTTAATGTTGGTACAGGTGCAGGGCTAGCTACATAATTTGCAGGGTCCAGAGCAAAATGAAAATTTGGGACTCCTTTTTCAAAAAGTAGGGGAAAGCATTTTTTAAAGGTATGAAAATATAAAGCTTTTTCATTTCTTCTCTCTTTTACTCTCTGTGTCACAGTGGGGTTTTTTTTACTGAATTAGAAACTGGAGGTAATTTTTTTTCTTTTTTCTTTTATTTTATTTTACTTTACGTTCTGGGATACATGTGCAGAACTTGCAGGTTTGTTACATAGGTATACATGTGCCATGGTGGTTTGCTGCACTCATCAACCCGTCTTCTAGGTTTTTAAGCCCCACGTGCATTAGGTATTTGTTCTAATGCTCTCCCTCACAGTGTCCCCCACCCCCCGACAGGCCCCAGTGTGTGATGTTCCTGTCCCTGTGCCCGTGTGTTCTCATTGTTCAACTTGTCACAGTGTTTTTTATTTGCACTATAATGTTGTTCTAGGTAAAGAAAAATTAAAATTTTAAATTATTAAAATGAATTTTGCTGTTCATCTGTGTATTGTACAGTGCAAATTTTAAATGCAAATGTAGGAATATTTAAAATACAAAACGACCACAATTACTTGATTTGTATTTCATAGCTCACACATCAATACACATTTTGTTCTTAGCAAAACAATGGAAACACTATGCAAAACTAACTCAACTGTTCTTATTTCACTTCTTAATACATCACATCCTACCAATACTCTCTATGGATAAATAAGGAAGGTTTGAAAAAACAAGGAACTATGAACAATCCTACTTTTCACTTTCTCTCTTTGTCATCATTTTCAGTGTAAATGTTTAGCTAGCATAAAAAAGAGAAAGGAGTAACAAGGGATATGCTAGGGTACCTATGTATGTCATTGGTTTAGAAGGACACTGCCCACTTTCAAAGCAATTCTTGTTCAAATAGAAAGTGAGCCTCTCAGCCTGTTTGCACTGCACTTAGTTTGACTGACACTCGACTTGCTTAGTTTTTTGTTTGTTTTGTTTTGTTTTGTTTTATTATACTTTAAGTTCTGGGGTACATGTGCATAATGTGCAGGGTTGTTACATAGGTATACATGTGCCATGGTGGTTTGCTGCACCCATTGACCCATCATCTACATTAGATATTTCTCCTGCTATCCCTCCCCTAGTCCGCCACCCCCTGACAGGCCCCAGAGTGTGATGTTCCCCTCCCTGTGTCCACATGTTCTCAATGTTCAACTCTGACTTAAGAGTGAGAACATGCGGTGTTTGGTTTTCTCTCTTGAGTTTGCTGAGAATGATGGCTTCCAGCTCCATCCATGTCCCTGCAAAGGACATGAATTCATCCTTTTTTATGGCTGCATAGTATTCCATGGTGTATATGTGCCACATTTTCTTTATCCAGTCTATCCTTGATGGGCATTTCGGTTGGTTTCAAGTCTTTGCTATTGTAAATAGTGCTGCAACAAATATATGTGTGCATGTGTCTTTATAGTAGAATGATTTATAACCCTTCAGGTATATGCCCAGTAATGGGATTGCTGGGTCAAATGATATTTCTGGTTCTAGATCCTTGAGGAATCGCCACACCATCTTCCACACTGGTTGAACTAATTTACACTCCCAGCAACAGTGTAAAAGTGTTCCTATTTTTTCACATCCTCTCCAGCATCTGTTGTTTCCTGACTTTTTAATGATTGCCATTCTAATGAGATGGTATCTCATTGTGGTTTTGATTTGCATTTTTCTAATGACCAGTGATGGTGAGCTTTTTTTCATATGTTTGTTGGTTGCATAAATGTATTCTTTTGAGAAACGTTTGTTTATATCTTTCTCTCCCACTTTTTGATGGGGTTGTTTGTTTTTTTCTTGTAAATTTGTTTAAGTTCTTTGTAGATTCTGGATATTGGACCTTTGTCAGATGGATAGACTGCAAAAATGTTCTCCTATTCTGTAGGTTGCCTGTTCACTCTAATGATAGTTTCTTTTGCTATGCAGAAGCTCTTTAGGTTGATTAGATCCCATTTGTTTATTTTGGCTTTTGTCGCCATTGCTTTTGGTGTTTTAGTCAGGAAGTCTTTGCCCATGCCTATGTCCAGAATGATATTGCCTAGGTTTTCTTCCAGGGTTTTTATGGTTTTAGGTCTTACGTTTAAGTCTTTAATCCATCTTGAGTTAATTTTTGTATAAAGTGTAAGGAAGGGATCCAGTTTCTATTTTCTGCATATGGCTAGCCAGTTTTCCCAGCACCATTTATTAAATAGGGAATCCTTTGCCCATTGCTTCTTTTTGTCAGGTTTGTCAAAGATCAGATGGTTGTAGATGTGTGGTGTTATTTCTGAGGCCTCTGCTCTGTTCCATTGGTCTATATATCTGTTTTGGTACCAGTACCATGCTGTTTTGGTTACTGTAGCCTTGTAATATAGTTTGAAGTCAGGTAGTGTGATGCCTCCAGCTTTGTTCTTTTTGCTTAGGATTGTCTTGGCTGTGTGGGCTCTTTTTTGGTTCCATGTGAAATTTAAAGTAGTTTTTTCTAATTCTGTGAAGAAAGTCCATGGTAGCTTGATGGGGATAGCATTGAATCTATAAATTACTTGGGCAGTATGGCCATTTTCACAATATTGATTCTTCCTATCCATGAGCATGGAATGTTCTTCCATTTGTTTGTGTCCTCTCTTACTCCCTTGGGCAGTGGTTTATAGTTCTCCTTGAAGAGGTTCTTCATATCCCTTGTAAGTTGTACTCCTAGGTATTTTATTCTCTTTGTAGCAGTTGTGAGTGAGAGTTCACTCGTAATTTGGCTCTCTGTCTATTATTGGTGTATAGGAATGCTTGTGATTTTCTCACATTGATTTTGTATCCTGAGATTTTGCTGAAGCTGTTTATCAGCTTAAGGATATTTTGGGCTGAGATGATGGGGTTTTCTAAATATACAATCATGTCATCTGCAAACAGAGACAATTTGACTTCCTCTCTTCCTATTTGAATACACTTTATTTCTTTCTCTTGCCTGATTGCCCTGGCTGGAACTTCCAATACTGCATTGAATAGGAGTGGTAAGAGAGGGAATCCTTGACATGCTTAGTTTATACTACCAGTAGGTCTCCCTGCATCTGCTAGACTTCTCTGCCTCTGGAGCACTGCAAAAGCTGTGTGCTAATGGATTGGTGAGGCTATGTGCTAATGGATTCTCTAGGGCCAAAAGAGATTTTAAAATATTTTATTTCAGATCCATCTATATGCTGCCTTTCAAGAAACTCATTTCGGCTTTAGGGACACACACGGGCTAAAAGTGAAGGGCTGGAAAAAGACATTCTATGCAAATTGTAATCAGAAGAGAGCAGGGATGGCTATACATCAGACAAAATAGACTCTACATCAAAAACTGTCACAAGAGACAAGAGGGTCATTATATAATTATAAAAGTATCCTCTTATCAAGAGGATATAACAATTATAAATATTTATGCACAGAATATCAGAGCACCTAAATATATAAAGCAAATATTAATGTAACTGAAAGGAGATATAGACAGCAATGCAATAATAGTAGGGGACTTTAGTACCTCACTTTCAACAGTGGATACATCATCTAACGGAAAATCAATAAGGAAACAGCAGACATGAACAAACTATAGACCAAATGGACCTAACAGACATGTTCAGAACATTCCACCTAGTAGCAGTAGAACACACGTTCTTTTCAGACACCCACAGAGCATCCTCCAGGATAGATCATATGTTAGGCCACAAAACAAGTCTTAACAAATTTAATAAGACTGAAATAATATCAAGTACCTTTTATGACCACAACAGTATAAAACTAGAAATCAATACCAGGAGGAAAATTAGGAAATTCACAAATATGTGGAAATTAAACAATGCACTCTTAACCAATGGATCAAAGAAGAAATCAAAAGGGACATAAAAAATATCTTGAGAAAAATGAAAATGGAAATATACAGATATCAAAACTTATGGAATGCAGCTAAAGCAAATCTAAGAGGGAAGTTTATAGTAATAAACACCTACATTCAGAAAAAAAGAAAGATCTCTAATGAACAACCTAACTTTACACCTAAGCCCAAAGTTAGCAGAAGGAAGAAAATAAAGATTAGAACAGAAATAAATGAAATAGATACTAGAAGAACAAAAGAAAATATCAACAAAACTGAGAGTAATAAAAACAGAGAAAAGACTCATGTAAATAAAATTATAGATAAGGGAGATATAACAACTGATACCACAGAAATACAAAGGATCATAAGAAACTACTATGAAAATTATATTCCAACAAGTTGGATAACCTAAAAGAAATGAAGAAATTCCTAGAAACATACAACTGACTATCTTAGTTTGTTTTCTGTTGTTTATAATAGAATATCTGAAAATGGGTAATTTAGAAATAATAGGAATTTATTTTCTACAATTATGGAGGCTGAGAAGTCCAGGGTCAAGGGGATGCATCTGATGAAAGTCTCCATGGTGGGGATTCTGCAGAATTCTGAAGCAGTACAGTGCATCACATGACCAGGGTGCTGAGCATGCTAGCTCCAATCTCTCTTCTTATAAAGCCACCAGTCCCACTCCCATGATAACCCATTAATCCATTAACCTATTAATAGATTAATCCATTCACAAAGACAGAGTCCTCATCATCCAATCACTTTTTTAAGTCCCAGCCTCTTAATATTGCCACATTGGGGATAAAGTTTCAACATGAGTTTTGAAAGGGACAAATATTCAAACCATAGCACCTACAAAGACTGACTCATGAAGAAATAGAAAATCTGAACAGACTATAGTAAGTAAGGACTTTAAGTGATTAAGAACTTCCCAACAAAGAAAAGCCAAGGACTGATGGCTTCACTGGTGAATTCTGCCAAATATTTAAGGAAAATTAAACCAATCCTTCTCAAACTCTTCCCAAAAAAATTGAAGAAGAAAGAGCACTTCCAAAGTCACTATGAGGCCAACATTACCCTGATAGCAAAGCCAGACAAGGACACTACAAGAAAAAAAAATATGAAAGAATATCCCTGATAAACATAGATGCAAAAATCCTCAACAAAATACTGACAACTCTAGGAAAAATGGACAAATGTAATCACATCAACTTAAAAAGTGTCTGTACAGCGAAGAGAACAATCAAGGAAATGAAGGGACAGCCCACAGAATGGGAGAAAGTATTTGCAAACTACCTACCTGACAAGGGATTAATTACCAGAATATATAAGGAGCTAAAATAACTCTCTAGGAAAAAGTATCTTATAATCCAATTTAAAAATGGGCAAAAGATCTGAACAGACATTTCTCAAAAGAAGACGTACCAGTAGCAAACACGTATATGAAAAGGTGCACGACATCACTGATCATCAAAGAAAGGTAAATCAAAACTACAGTGAGATATGATATCACCTTGGTTACAATGGCTTTTACCCAAAAGGCAATAATGAATGCTGGTGAGGATGTGGAGAAAAGCGAACTCTCTTCCACTATTGGTAGGAAGCTAAATTAGTGCAGCCACTATGGAGAATGCATGGGGATTACTCAAAAAAACTAAAAATAGAGCTATCATATGATCCAACAATCCCACTACTGGGTATATGCCCAAAAGAAAGAAGTATATCAAAGAGATATCTGCACTCCCATATTTATTGCAGCATTATTTATAATAGCCAAGATTTGGAAACAACCTGAGTGCCCATCATCAGACAAATGGATAAAGAAAATATACATATATAAAATGGAGTACTATTCAGTCATAAAAAAGAATGAGATCCTATCATTTGCAACAACATGGATAGAACTGGAGATCACTATGTTAAGTGAAATAAGCCAGGCACAGAGTGAAACTTTGAATGTTCTCACTTATTTGTGGGAACTAAAAAATTTCAAACAACTGAACTCATAGAGATAGAGAGTAGAATAATGGTTACCAGAGGCTGGGAAGATTGGAGGAGGACAGGAGGAAGAGAGGATGGTTAACGCATACAAAAATATTATTAGAAGGAATAAGATCTAGTATTTGATAGCACAACAGGGTGACCATAGTCAACAATAACTTATTGTACATTTTAAAATAACTAGAAGAGTATAACTGGATTGTTTGTAACACAAAGAAAGGGTAATTACTTGAGGTGATGCATACCTGACTTACCTTGATGTGACTATTACACATTATATGCTTGTATCAAAATATCTCATGTGACCCATAACAATATACACCCAATATTTACCCATACATATTAAAAATTAAAAATACTAGCAAACCAAATACAAAAGCACATTAAAAGGATCATACACCATGATCAAATAGGCTTTATCCCAGGGATACAAAGATGGTTCAGTATATACAAATCAATAAATGATGGTTCAGTATATGCAAATTGGTAAATATAATATACCACATTCACAGAATGAAGGATAAAAATCATATAATCATCTCACTAGATACAGAAAAAGCATTTGATAAAATTCAACATTATTTCATGATTTTTAAATCTTGTAAAAAAATTAGTGATAGAAGGAATGCAACTCAGTATAATAATGACCATATATGACAAGCCCTCAGCTAACATCATACTCAACAGTGAGCAACAGAAAGCTTTTCCTTTAAGATCAGAAACAAGACAAAAATACCAACTCTTGCCACTTCTATTCAACATAGTACTGTAAGTCCTAGATGGAACAATTAGGCAAGAAAAAGAAATGAAAGGCATCCAAATTAGGAAGAAAGAGGTAAAATTGTCTTTGTTTGCAGATGGCATAATCTTATATATAGGAAAGTCTGAAGACTCCACTAAAAAGTAGTTCAAAATAATAAATTTAAAGTTGTAAAATATGAAACCAATATACAAGTCAGAACATGTCTATACACAAACAACAAACTATCCAAAAGAGAAATGATGAAATCAATCCAATTTACAGTAGCATCAAAAAATAAAATACTTAGAAATAAATTCAGCCAAGGAGGTAAAAAAAAGAAGTGCACACTGAAAAGTACAAAACATTGATGAAAGAAATTGAAGGCCAGGTGCAGTGGCTCATGTAATCCCAGCACTTTGGGAGGCTGAGGCAGGCAGATAACCTGAGATCAGGAGTTCAAGACCAGGCTGGCCAACATGGTGAGACCCCCGTCTCTACTAAAAATACAAAAAAATTAGCTGGGCATGGTGGCACGTGCCTGTAATCCCAACTACTTGGGAGGCTGAGGCAGGAGAATTGCTTGAACCTGGGAGGCAGAGGTTGCAAGGTTGCAGTGAGCCGAGATAGCGCCACTGCACTCCAGCCTGGGTGAAAGAGTGAGACTCCGTCTCAAAAAAAAAAAAAAAAGAAAGAAATTGAAGAAGATGCAAATAAATAGATATCCTGTGTTCATTGATTAGAGGATTAGAAAAATCAGTATTGTTAAAATGTTCATATTGCTGAAAGCAATCTACAGATTCAGTGCAATCCCTATCAAAATTCTAGTGGCATTTTTCATAGAAATAGAACAATCCTAAAATTCTTATGGAACCACCAAAGGCCCTGACTAGCAAAAGCAACCTTGAGCAAGAAGAACAGAGTTGGAGGCATCACATTTTCTGATTTCATATTATATTACAAAGTTATAGTATCAAAATAGTATGGTACTGGCATAAAAACAGATACATATATCAGTGAAACAGAATAGAGAGCTCAGAGAAAAACCCAAGCATATATAGTCAACTAACTTTTGACAAGGGCATCAAGACTACAAAACAGAGAAAGGATAGTCTCTTCAATAATTGGTGTTGAGGAAACTAAACATTCACATGCAAAAGAAATGAACTTGGATGTATATCTTAGACCATATACAAAATGGGTTAGAGACTTAATCATAAGACATAAAACTGTAAAACTTCTACAAGAAAACATAGGGGAAAGTGCTTTGATATTGGTCTTGGCAATGATAATTTGGGGTATGACACTAAAAGCACAAACAAAAGCAAAAATAAACAAGTAAGACTACATCAAACTAAAAACCCTCCGCACAAAAAGGAAATAATGAATGAAATGAAAAGGCAACCTTCAGAATGGGAGAAAATATTTATAAACGGTATATCTGAACAGGAGTTAATATCCAAAACATATAAGAAACTCAAACAACTCAGTATCAAGAAAACAATAACTAAATATAAAAAGAGGGTAAAGAACTTGAATAGACATTTCTCAAAAGGATACACACAAATGGTCAACAAGGATATTAAAAAGTATTCAACATCACTAATCATCAGGTAAATGCAAATCAAGGCCACAATGAGATACCACATCACACTTGTTAAGATGGCTATCATTAAAAATAAAAAGAAAGATCAATGTCGGAGAGTATGTGAAGAAAAGGGAACACTGACACACTGTTGTAAATTGGCACAGCCATTACAAAAAAACAGTATGGAGGTTCCCTAAAACTTTTTAAATAGAACTACCATATGATCCAGCGATCCCACTTCTGGATATTTATACAAAAGAAATGAAAACAGTATGTAGAAGAGATACCTTCTACCTACTGTACCATACATACCATATTCATCACAGTGTCATTCACAAATAGTCAAGATATGAAAACAACCTAAACGTCTATTGGCAAATGAATGAATAAAGAAAATATGGACTATACATGTAATGCAATATTATTCAGCCTTAAAAAAGAAGAAAATCTTATTTGGGAGGCGAGGTGGACAGATCACTTGAGGTCAGGAGTTCGAGACCAGCCTGGCCAACATGGCAAAACCCCATCTCTACTAAAAATACAAAAAAAAAAAAAAAAAAAAATTAGCCGAGCATGGC
>NW_026652312.1:418173-452808 GCF_009828535.3 Hylobates moloch | reverse complement strand
TCCCATCAATACCTAATTTATTGAGAGTTTTTAGCATGAAGGGTTGTTGAATTTTGTCAAAGGCCTTTTCTGCATCTATTGAGATAATCATGTGGTTTTTGTCTTTGGTTCTGTTTATATGCTGGATTACATTTATTGATTTGCGTATGTTGAACCAGCCTTGCATCCCAGGGATGAAGCCCACTTGATCATGGTGGATAAGCTTTTTGATGTGCTGCTGGATTCGGTTTGCCAGTATTTTATTGAGGATTTTTGCATCAATGTTCATCAAGGATATTGGTCTGAAATTCTCTTTTTTGGTTATGTCTCTGCCAGGTTTTGGTATCAGGACGATGCTGGCTTCATAAAATGTGTTAGGGAGGATTCCCTCTTTTTCTATCGATTGGAATAGTTTCAGAAGGAATGGTACCAGTTCCTCCTTGTACCTCTGGTAGAATTCAGCTGTGAATCCGTCAGGTCCTGGACTCTTTTTGGTTGGTAAGCTATTGATTATTGCCACAATTTCAGAACCTGTTATTGGTCTATTCAGAGATTCAACTTCTTCCTGGTTTAGTCTTGGGAGGGTGTATTTGTCAAGGAATTTATCCATTTCTTCTAGATTTTCTAGTTTATTTGCATAGAGGTGTTTGTAGTATTCTCTGATGGTAGATTGTATTTCTGTGGGATCGGTGGTGATATCCCCTTTTTCGTTTTTTATTGCATCTATTTGATTCTTCTCTCTTTTCTTCTTTATTAGTCTTGCTAGTGGTCCATCAATTTTGTTGATCTTTTCAAAAAACCAGCTCCTGGATTCATTAATTTTTTGAAGGGTTTTTTGTGTCTCTATTTCCTTCAGTTCTGCTCTGATTTTAGTTATTTCTAGCCTTCTGCTAGCTTTTGAATGTGTTTGCTCTTGCTTTTCTAGTTCTTTTAATTGTGATGTTAGGGTGTCAATTTTGGATCTTTCCTGCTTTCTCTTGTGGGCATTTAGTGCTATAAATTTCCCTCTACACACTGCTTTGAATGTGTCCCAGAGATTCTGGTGTGTTGTATCTTTGTTCTCGTTGGTTTCAAAGAACATCTTTATTTCTGCCTTCATTTCATTATGTACCCAATAGTCATTCAGGAGCAGGTTGTTCAGTTTCCATGTAGTTGAGTGGTTTTGAGTGAATTTCTTAATCCTGAGTTCTAGTTTGATTGCACTGTGGTCTGAGAGACAGTTTGTTATAATTTCTGTTCTTTTACATTTGCTGAGGAGAGCTTTACTTCCAACTATGTGGTCAATTTTGGAATAGGTGTGGTGTGGTGCTGAAAAAAATGTATATTCTGTTGACTTGGGGTGGAGAGTTCTGTAGATGTCTATTAGGTCCACTTTATGTAGAGCTGAGTTCAATTCCTGGATATCCTTGTTAACTTTCTGTTTCGTTGATCTGTCTAATGTTGACAGTGGGGTGTTAAAATCTCCCATTATTATTGTGTGGGAGTTTAAGTCCCTTTGTAGGTCACTGAGGACTTGCTTTATGAATCTGGGTGCTCCTGTGTTGGGTGCATATATATTTAGGATAGTTAGCTCTTCTTGTTGAATTGATCCCTTTACCATTATGTAATGGCCTTCTTTGTCTCTTTTGATCTTTGTTGGTTTAAAGTCTATTTTATCAGAGACTAGGATTGCAACCCCTGCCTTTTTTTGTTTTCCAGTTGCTTGATAGATCTTCCTCCATCCCTTTATTTTGAGTCTATGTGTGTCTCTGCACGTGAGATGGGTTTCCTGAATACAGCACACTGATGGGTCCTGACTCCTTATCCAGTTTGCCAGTCTGTGTCTTTTGATTGGAGCATTTAGCCCATTTACATTTAACGTTAATATTGTTATGTGTGAATCTGATCCTGTCATTATGATGTTAGTTGGTTATTTTGCTCGTTAGTTGCTATTGTTTCTTCCTAGCCTCGATGGTCTTTACAATTTGGCATGTTTTTGCAGTGGCTGGTACTGGTTGTTCCTTTCCATGTTTAGTGCTTCCTTCAGGAGCTCTTTTAGGGCAGGCCTGGTGGTGACAAAATCACTCAGCGTTTGCTTGTCTGTAAAGTATTTTATTTCTCCTTCACTTATGAAGCTTAGTTTGGTGGGATAGCAAATTCTGGGTTGAAAATTCTTTTCTTTAAGAATGTTGAATATCGGCCCCCACTCTCTTCTGGCTTGTAGAGTTTCTGCTGAGAGATCAGCTGTTAATCTGATGGGCTTCCCTTTGTGGGTAACCCGACCTTTCTCTCTGGCTGCCCTTAACATTTTTTCCTTCATTTCAACTTTGGTGAATCTGACAATTATGTGTCTTGGAGTTGCCCTTCTCGAGGAGTATCTTTGTGGCGTTCTCTGTATTTCCTGAATCTGAATGCTGGCCTGCCTTGCTAGATTGGGGAAGTTCTCCTGGATAATATCTTGCAGAGTGTTTTCCAACTTGGTTCCATTCTCCCCATCATTTTCAGGTACACCAATCAGACGTAGGTTTGGTCTTTTCACATAGTCCCAAATTTCTTGGAGGCTTTGTTCATTTCTTTTTATTCTTTTTTCTCTAAACTTCCCTTCTCTCTTCATTTCATTCATTTCATCTTCCATCAGCGATACCCTTTCTTCCAGTTGATCGCATCTGCTACTGAGGCTTCTGCAATCTTTGCGTAGTTCTCGAAACTTGGCTTTCAGCTCCATCAGCTCCTTTAAGCCCTTCTCTCCATTGGTTATTCTAGTTATCCATTCTTCTAATATTTTTTCAAAGTTTTTAACTTCTTTGCTATTGTTTTGAATTTCCTCTCGTAGCTCAGAGTAGTTTGATCGTCTGAAGCCTTCTTCTCTCAACTCATCAAAGTCATCCTCCATCCAGCTTTGTTCCGTTGCTGGTGAGGAACTGCATTCCTTTGGAGGAGGAGAGGTGCTCTGTTTTTTAGAGTTTCCAGTTTTTTTGTTCTGTTTTTCCCCATCTTTGTGGTTTTATCTACTTTTGGTCTTTGATGATGGTGATGTACAGATGGGTTTTTGGTGTGGATGTCCTTTCTGTTTGTTAGTTTTCCTTCTACCAGACAGGACCCTCAGCTGCAGGTCTGTTGGAGTTTACTAGAGGTCCACTCCAGACCCTGTTTGGCTGGGTGTCAGCAGCGGTGGCTGCAGAACAGCGGATTTTCGTGAGACCACAAATTCAGCTGTCTGATAGTTCGTCTGAAAGTTTTGTCTCAAAGGAGTACCCAGTTGAATGAGGTGTCAGTCTGTCCCTACTGGGGGGGTGCCTCCCAGTTAGGCTGCTCAGGAGTGAGGGACCCACTTTAGGAGGCAGTCTGTCCGTTCTCAGATCTCCAGCTGCGTGCTGGGAGAACCACTACTCTCTTCAAAGCTGTCAGTCAGACAGGGACCTTTAAGTCTGTGGAGGTTCTTGCTGAGTTTTTGTTTGTCTGTGCCCTGCCCCCAGAGGTGGAGCCTATAGAGGCAGGCAGGCCTCCTTGAGCTGTGGTGGGCTCCACCCAGTTCGAGCTTCCTGGCTGCTTTGTTTACCTAAGCAAGCCTGGGCAATGGCGGACGCCCCTCCCCCAGCCTCGCTGCCGCCTTGCAGCTTGATCTCAGACTGCTGTGCTAGCAATCAGCGAGACTCCGTGGGCACAGGACCCTCCGAGCCAGGTGCGGGACACAATCTCCTAGTGTGCCGTTTTCCAGGCCCGTTGGAAAAGCGCAGTATTGGGGTGGGACTGACCCGATATTCCAGGTGCCGTCTGTTTCCCCTTTCTTTGACTAGGAAAGGGAACTCCCTGACCCCTTGCGCTTCCCGAGTGAGGTAATGCCTCGCCCTGCTTCGGCTCGCGCACAGTGCGCTTCACCGACTGTCCTGCACCCACTGTTAGGCACTCCCTAGTGAGATGAAACCGGTACCTCAAGCAGAAATGCAGAAATCATCTGTCTTCTGTGTCGCTGGAGCTGGGAGCTGGAGACCGGAGCTGTTCCTATTCGGCCATCTTGGCTCCACCCCGTCCATTCCCCAGTTTTAAAACATGATGCTGAAAAAAAGAAAGTTGTGGTTTATTTCCGTCGTGGTAGGATGAAAAAGCCACAAGATTACTGTGGATGTGTATAGTGCAAACAGGTTAACAATGCTTGTTTGCTTTGACTCACTAGGTTGGTTTGAGAAGTAATTTTCAAATAGGTTTTGTTATTCAAAGAGCCTCAACGAGGTTTTAAGAAGGGATTCAAAGATAAGAAAGGGTATCAGCCTCTATTAGCCTATGTCTAGGTTGGAAACCCCTGACATGCTCAGCCAAGTGGAGGCATTGACATCACAGATTCTATTGGGCCTGGAGTGCAAGTTTATAATTGAACAATGTAGGCAGGAAGCGAAGGCTAAGAACATACACCATCTGTTTGTTTTTAAAACTCTAATGTGTGTCTTCAAACTGCAAAACAAGAGAAACACACTTTAATTCAAATCTTAAGAAGAATTCTATTTCAGTAATCTGGTAAAAAAATAATAATAGTAGTAATACCTAAACATTACTTAGGGGAGTCTTTTGCTACAATGCAGTGTTTCTCAACCAGGAGCAATTTTGTCCTTCAGGAACATTTGCCAACGGCTGGAGACACCTTTAATTGTCACAACTGGAGAGTGCTACAGGCATCCAATGGGTGGAGGCCAGGGAGGCTACTAAACGTTCTACAGTGTAAAGGACAGCCTCTCACAATAAGGAATTCTCCAGCCCATAGTACAAACAATGTCCAACAACGATAGACTGGATTAAGAAAATGTGGCACATATACACCATGGAATACTATGCAGCCATAAAAAATGATGAGTTCATGTCCTTTGTAGGGACATGGATGAAACTGGAAACCATCATTCTCAGTAAACTATTGCAAGGACAAAAAACCAAACACCGCATGTTCTCACTCATAGGTGGGAATTGAACAATGAGAACACATGGACACAGGAAGGGGAACATCACACTCTGGGGACTGTTGTGGGGTGGCGGGAGGAGGGAGGGATAGCATTAGGAGATACACCTAATGCTAAATGACGAGTTAATGGGTGCAGCACACCAACATGGCACATGGATACATATGTAACAAACCTGCACATTGTGCACATGTACCCTAAAACTTAAAGTATAATAATAATAATAATAAATAATAAAACTGAAAAAAAAAAAAGAAAAAACAGTACCTGCCTCAATGAATGGCCAGGGTATGCTAGATTCACTTTTGGGTTTTGCCACCAACATACTTCTACAAAACTAATATGCCAGATTCACTGCCTTTGCCAAAAATAAGACAGAAGTGACACCCTGAGAAAACAAACAATGAAAATTATTCATTCAGATAAACATCTATTTTAGTAAAACCTAATAGATTCTTAATAAAATGAGAGGTGATTTGGAAATTTTGCCCTGATAATTTGAGATTAAAAATACATTGTTAATGAGTACTTCCTGGCTACCCGCCCACTAATTGTATGTATCTGTGATATTCGCTCAGGCAAAATTTTCAAAGTTTGCAAAATAACATCAGAATGATTTTGAAGACCTCCGTATCAACAGCTTACTTTTTATTGACAATTCCCAAAGCAAGTTCTTCAATTTTACTATTAAGAAGCTTCTTATGGGGCCCCCTTCTGAAACTGCCCCTGACATGTTCCACAGCATCCTTCCAAAAAACTACTGTTTCTAAATAAATTTTAAAAAAATCCATGAACCACTCACATAATAATCTTAAAATACTTCAAGTATTATTAAAAATAGTGAACCTTTTATGGGACTAAATTCAGTTAACCGTAAGCATGTCCATCAAAAGAACAGTGTCTTCACTAAATAAATCTACTGCTAAATGAATAAGGACTTGTGAAGATTTCTATATTAAAATTCTTCTTTCATGGAATTAATTATATTTATGGGGGGAGGAAGCAGTGTTAGTATAACCTTTTAGCCTTTATTTAGAAATAGGCTTATTATATTGAAGTCAATGATATACAGATATGTAATTCAAGCAGATTCTACTTGTGTATCTACAAGTAGGGAGCATTAACCTCAAAAATAAATTCCTCATGTCAAAGGGCTACTACTCATTTGTTCCAGAAATTCATTAGCAAGTTGAAAAATAAGAATGACCCAGTCTGGTTAAAAGAAAATGCAGTCTACAGAAATGTTCATTGCATTTTCATACTTTTCCCCCCACTGGTCAAATAATAAAAATCATCATATGAATGACTGACACTTAGTAATCACCTATAATGCAGTAGGACCTACACCCCTCACTATGCCCTGTGCTGGCCATCACAGCTACCTTGTTGCATACATATTTTGCTCCAGAAAAGCAAGGCTCAGCCAAGAGTCAGCACCTGCATAACTCTAAAGTCACAGGGGACCTACAATTCAAACCCAGGCCAGCTTTGCTCCAGGACATCCAGTGACATGTCATGGTCTCCACTATAGCAAAATTCACAAGTTCAAAAGGGTTTTAAGTTGTTTTATTCCTTTGTATTCTTCTTTCAACAATATCCTATTGTTCAAATTCCCAAACTCAAAACAGTTTATAAACGATTGCTGTAGTTACACTTTAATTCCTGCCCCACAGTTACTTCCACAAAGGCATTTTGCCCTGTGTAATTCCATTCTTTTCCTAGTCCTATGTCATAAGGGGAAAAAATATGTTTTTGCTTGTGAGATATCTCTAGCTCAATTTCTTTCTGGTAGTGTGTCTTTGATCAGTTCAGACATTTCTCAGACTTCGTATACACCCTCGTTTGTAGATAGCGTATGTGTTCTCTGAAACTTTTTATTGCTGTTCAGCTTTGTCTGTGTGTGTGTGCGCGCGCACGCGTGCATGTGTGTAAAGAAGGAGATTAGGACATTTAGAGAAGGAGGGCAGGGAGGAGAGATCCTGAGAATAGAAAGGAGGAAAGAAAAAAAGAGGAATGGAAAGAGACAGAGAAAGGAAATGGGAGTGGAAGGAGGGAGGACTGCTTTGTAGCTGCTAAGATTGCAGACAGAAATAGCACACAACCACTGTGAGCTGTATGCGATTCAGAAACCAAGACCAAATTTTGCTCACTTTCATTAATCAGTTGCTCGCAGAGAAGGAAATGACATCTGGTTCTGTCTTCTTCTACATCTTAATTGTTGGAAAATATTGTAAGTATGCTCATATCTAATTTTGTATACCTTAGTATTTTGTGGAATAACCACAAGCACAAATGTTTATTCCTTATATTTATGCTTTTAAGATAAAATGCACTTGCTGATAAAATTGTAATTTCACTTCAGAATTGTTCTTCTTAGTATATGTCTGGTATTTGTATTAAAAACCATAATATCTTATCATAGTCAATAGTGAAGCAAGACCGATGTGCTGTGTAAACCTAGGCTTCATAATAACCAATTCATATAATTGATTTTATAAGCAACATTATAATATTTAAAGAGTAGTAATTCTTAAACTATATTCAAGGAATATGTTCATTGAAAAAATCCTAGGAAAGTCCTCACATTTGTGCCAGCTTCTGTGTAGTTGTAATGCTCTGTCACCCTTATCCTTTGTGATTTGCTATCATAGGTGTGCTTCTGGGCAGGGAGATGCATTCATAAAACTCTTTTTATTTAGCAAGGTTTATCACTGTTCCTTGAAAGAAAAACAAGGGAAAGCACAAAGCAATGAAAAACATAGGCACAAAAGAAGCTCCAAATGGGCATGTTATTTTTACTATAATGACAAATTTTGTTTTCTCTATGTGTGCTGTGGTTTATTTTTCAGAAAATCTTTTTTAAATTCAAGGGAAACAGTTGTTGTGTGTTAAGCTCCATTTGAATTATAGTACGTAGATAGAAATAAAGTGTTTTTGTTTCTTAGGTAATAAATGATCAAAAAGTCAAAGCCAAACCAAGAACAAAACTTTCTGGGTATCTTTAATACTTTATGATTCTGGGAATGTGGGTTTTCACTAATTTAGAAATTAACAAGCCTTTTTATAGTACTGTGTCTCTTAAAAGTTTGCATAAGTTTTGTTAACTCTGAGCTCTTCTATTAAGGAATGTCTCAGGGTAACTTTCAATCCTGACTCTCCCAATTGTAATGTGTCAAAGTGATTATATTTTCCTTTTTCTTCTTCTTTCCTCCTTCCCTCTACTCCATCTCATCTAGAGTTAAAGGACAGCATCAAAACCACAGAAACTATTCAGAATCCTGGGGAAATATTCTAGTCCTAGCCTTCTCCATCTCTAATCTTGATTAGTGACATTCCTATTTTTTAACTGAAGGGAAAACAATAAATTGCAAACCACCATCAAAAATGTAATGTTTCTAATTATAATTCCATGTTTAAACTACCAGAGCTTTTGACATTTCTGGCCAACAGCTTCAAAAATTAATGCCATATTTTACCACCCCTATTCCATTTCAGTGAAATGAATAGATTAAATAAGCCAGAGGAATATTTCCAAAATAGTCTTTCTAGTATAAAGAATTTAAGGGTATATGAAAGGTGTTTAGGGCAGGTTGGGAAGCAACTTTGGCCACTGTATTACCAGTCATTTCAGGTTAGGAAAAAAATTCCATGTTTACCTGTACCCTTTTGTTAATAAATTATTTTCATGAGCAGAAAATAATAATAATGGTGGTGATGATGATGCCAAAACCCTCTGTCTCTTTAAATTTAACTTCTCTTTTGATTCAAAAGAAAATTTGGGAGTGTAGTGTAAGTTGAGAGCTCCAAGTTCTCATCCTTCCAGGCCTTCCCCAGGAAATGAGGGCATAAACATTTGCAGCAAAGTTTGGCAAGCCAATTCCTGGCTACATGGTATTAACTGCATGTTAGGGTGGGGGAACACTTGTCAGGGATCCCCTGAAATAGCACTCACAGCCATGGCTCACCTTGAGTTTAGCCCCTCACCCAGGCCCCACCTAAGTGAGAATTTCCTGGGCACATAGCAACGGAAATCAACAGCCACGCATAAGGACAAATTTTTAAACCTCTGTGAATGCCCCATGGTTGTTGTTTCTTTGTGTGTTTGCTTTGTTTTGTTTTGTTTTGATTTGGTTTGGTTTGGTTTTTTATCTACTTTCCTGTTACGGGAAAGGCGATGTGATATCATGGAAGACACCTAACCTAAGATGCTTAACTGCACTACCATGTACCGGTTCTATGGTTTTCAGCAAATGATTTACCTCTTCTGAGTATGTGAAATGGCAATCAAATCCTTTACCCTGTCTACCTCTCAGAAACCCTGTGTTCCGTTCTTTATTACAAAAATTACCTCCTGAATCTTCACAACAACTCTATTATGTGGATACAATTAAGCACACGAGGTAGGACATTCAGTGCCTTGTCACAAGACTCGAGCTAATAAATGCCAAGATTGGAATGCTTTCAAAGCCCATGCTCTCTCCCCTAGACCATGATAATTCTCAGTAGCCATAATGTGTATAAATGGGCTTTGAAAACTATAAAGCCTGTTACAGACGTAAGCAACTATTAGTCATCCTTTCAACCAAAAATACCTATGCATGCCAGAGCAGTGACCATGCTTTATTCACCTATCTTATTAAAGTAAGCATGGTCCCTGCTCTGAAGGGATAGAATGGAGAAAACGGCACGTTGATCTAGAATTCAGTTCAATAAGACAAGTGCAAAAATTGAGGTCCACACAAACAGAGGTGACATTAAGACTTAGAAAAGATTTCCTTTTAGCCTTGAGAATTTTTCATTCTTTAAAAATCCTTCTGCCCATAGTCTAATTAATTGTATTGTGCCAATGTTAATTTTTTAGTTTTTTAATGTACTAAATTTATGTAAGATTAAGGAAAGCTGGGTGAAAGGTGTATGGGACCTCTCTATACTATTTTTTCAACTTCTTGTAAGTATATAATTATTTCAGAATTCATGGTTAAAAAACAATCCCCAGGACAACTTGTATTATAAGTTCTTATCAGAAAATGCTGTATTATTTCTTAAATGATATCACTAAGCAAAACAATTCTTTTACTTAATGTTTTAGATAGGCAGGAAACAAGTGAAGATATAGTAAATAGAAGGAGTTCAAACAAGCTTGATCCACTTTAGTATTTTGCCAAGGACCGGCCCAGCATAGTAAGGTCTTCTCTTTCAGACTCCTAGAGACACTTACCAGGCTACCTGGCCTTTGCTTTGGATCCCAGCACTGGCATAACTTGTAACAGTTTTCTTCTGTAACTATGAAGAAGAGAAAAGGAAGAGACAATTCCAGAACAGACCACTAGCTTGGTTAGTACATGGAAAAAGAGAATGTTGGCATATTTATCCAATTCCAAAAGATGGGAGAATAAACATACCAATATGCAGACCACGGAGGTATACTGTGTTCCACCTTATACTTTGGCGGGGGGGTTGGGTTTTTTTTTAATTTGTATAAATTTATGGGGCATGAGTGCAATTTTGTTACATGCCTAGATTGCATGGTGGTCAACTCAGGACTTTTAGGGTAACATGCATGGTACCAATTAAATAACTTCTCACCACCGTATATTGTGGAGGCTGCTGACAATTTTGTATTGTTTTTACTACATATTTTGAATCATATTTTTAAGTTTCAAATGGAAGGAAAATTAACAAATCTGTGCAAATGCACCCCGATCTACATCAAGGGAAATTATTATGTTTGTGAACTAAATAGTCTTTCAAGCACAATTTCACACATTGGTACAAACTTGTTAAACTAAAATGCCTGGAGTTGAGTATTCTAGTTAGGTTTAACTTTCTGTCTGAAAAACTGTAAGCATTTAGACCATTTGATTTCAATCCTTATGTTTACGGGTGTAGTTGTTTTTCTATTTCCCATTTATTGAGAGGTCTCCATGGATGAGGAACAATGTAAGTGCTTTACAAACATGATCTTATTTTATTCCTATAATAACCCTATGAGATATTCTTGCTTTACAAAATAGGAAACAGAGAATGAGAAATATTTGGTAGCATTCCTGGCACCACTTCTTAGTAATGTTGCAAAGGAGATTTGAATCCAAGTCTATCTCCTTAAGCCTATGCTATTAAACATGATTCAATGCTAACACTTTCTTAAATTATAATATAGAATTTAAAGTGACTTTAACAGACCCCTGACCTAGCTCACTGGCCTTCAAGCAAGTTAGATCTTTCTCTATTTTAGATATTAATCCATAAAGATATATTGACCAGCCCAAGGTCTCAAAGCTGGTAAATCCAGGGCTTCCACCACCTACGGTGAGGGCCTCCCCATCCAAGGCAAGTTTAACAAATCCATGCTAGGAGTTTATATATCTCCTCTAACGAGCTGGTGCTATCTGCTTTGTATACATTCCTCAGTGTACACCAACAACTGATGAATTAGTATATGTAAATAATTTGAATACATAGAAAGCACTTTTGTTTGCAGCACATGAAACTTAGCTATACATACAGCAAGTGCCAATAAATATTGACTTAATTCCTACATTAGTTTACCTCTCCCTCCTTCTGGATATTTTATTAGCCCCACAACCCCAACAGCTCTATTTCCTGCCTATGTGTAGTGGTCCAATACTCTTTCATCTTTTTAAATTCTACAGCTTCATCTATTTCTGTGATCAGAACAACAAGGACCCAACACTAAACCAAAAGCTCTTTCCTTCTTTGGAGATAAGCAGGGGCAAGTTGTGAATATTTCAAATTTAGGTTTTGTTCTCTGTCACAACAAAAATAAATGTCAAATGGAAAAGGGACAGTGTAAAGTGAGATATCGTGTTGTTCATGTTAGAACTTGGTATTTTCCTACTAAATAACTGTATTTTATAGCAACCTGGATATTATATTTGTTGTTAAATAGATTCATTTTATAATTATTTCAACACTACCTAAATTAACTGGGTCTCCTTATTTCTTCAATTTTTTATGATAATGAATATGCCTTTTGGAAATCATAAATGTTTTCAAAAAATTTCTGAGAGTTAATCTTTGGGAATGGTACTCTTGGGACTTTTCACCAGATGGTCTAGGCCACCTGGAGCCCTTGTCTCTGGCCATTGTGCCAGCAACTCTCTCCACCTCTCTCTCCCCATCATTCTTCCTCAACTCCTCCTCCCATATTGCTCCAGGAACTCAAGTTCTCATTGAGTTCCTATACAGATGGACACAGCTCTCTCTCTCCTTAGCTCCTGTTTCCAAATGCAATCCTAGGTCTACATTTAGACAGGGTGCTCAGTTGAACCAAAATATTACCCACATGATTAGCTACAAATGAAACAGCAGATAATCTGATATATTCTTTAATAGTAAGATTCACACTTAAAAAAACAAAAAGCTGTTGAGATTTTAAACAATTTTTTTGTTAGAGGATTGAGTATCCACTTGAACTAAGAGGCCATATAATTATATGAGTTATTCCATTGATTAAAACATATAGTTGGCCAGGCATGGTGGCTCACGCCTGTAATCCCAGCACTTTGGGAGGCCAAGGCAGGAGGATCACTTGAGGTCAGGAGTTCAAGACCAGCCTGGCCAACATGGCGAAACCCCATCACTACTAAAAATACAAAAGTTAGCCGGGCGTGGTGGTGGGCGCCTGTAATCCCAGCTACTCAGGTGGCTGAGGCTGGAGAATCGCTTGAACCCAGGAGGCAGAGGTTGCAATGAGCCAAGATCATGCCACTGCACTCCAGACTAGGTGACAAGAGTGAGACTCCATCTTCCCAATTACAAAAAAAAAAAATTATATATATCAGTATATATATATATATATATATATATACTGTTGCCTCCTACTAATCTTTTCCCTTGGTTCTCATCTAATTCATTTAAGGAAAAATGAAGTTTCTTTTTCCACTTCCCACAGTCTGATCCTCGAGTAAATTGCTATTACTTAGACAGTTTCTACTTAATGTCGCTCAAGTACTATTTTTAATTTCAGTTTCTTAAAATCAGACTTTTTTGAGTTGGAAGGCAAGGTAAAGCTATAAAGGACAACATTCTCATTTTTCACATAGAAAGAAACTCAGGCCATATAGCTGTGTTCCCTTTAGTTTTCAGCTGTCTTATTCTTAACTCCCTTTTAAAAGTGGGTCTCCAAATTTCATATGTAGGACAAAAAGGGCAAGAAATATCAAAAGGGTAAAACAGGAAAGAACCTAGACAGAAATTATTAAAATAAATTTATTATCTACCAAAATTCTAGCGTCAATGATTAAGACTTTGCCAATACACTAAGCTAGTATAATCCCTCTTCACATACCTACCTTGTAGAAAAACATTTAAATCATTCTCACAACCAAGGAGAGAAAGGTTCTCATTGCGCCTGCCCATTGTCATGTTTGCAGCCAGGCCCAGAGGAACTTTAATGAAAGGGACTTTAAAAATGCTTAGAGTAAGGCGGGGGGTAGTGTCTCATGCCTATAATCCCAGCACTTTGGGAAGCCAAGCCAGGTGGATTGCTTGAGCCTAGGAGTTCAAGACCAGCCTGGGCAACATGGCGCGACCCCCCATCTCTACAAAAAATACAAAATTTAGCCAGTCGTGGTGGTAAGCATCTGTAGTTCCAGCTACTCGGGAAGCTGAGATGGGAGGATCGCTTGAGCCTGGGAGGTGGAGGTTGCAGTGAGCCAAGATGGCCACTGCACTCCAGCCTAGGCAACAGAGCAAGACCCTGTGTCAGAAAAAGAAAAAAAAAATGCTCAGAGTAAGTCAACACCCAGTGGATGTCTTCACTATTAATATCTCCTCTCCAGTCCATGCTCCTATCATATTCCCCAGATAATAGAGTCATCTCTAAAGATGCAGCCCTTTTCATCACATGCCATGCAAATCATGAATCTGGCCCTTGGGGTCACCCCTCTAAGGTGAGAGAGGCTTCATGTGCCACAGGTTGAAAAATGAGACTGAGCATTGCTACAGCAGAAGAAACTTTGCCAACTTCTCAGGAGTAATTTATAAACTATCAGAATCTCTCAGACACTTCTAGTGTCCAGAGAATTGCCCTCTTTTTTCTGGGTGCCCCAGATAATGTAGGCACCAAATACCTGTGTGCTTCACTGCTCCCATAACCTCTTCATTCCCACCAAAAAAGAATGCCATCTCTTCTGTCTTTCTGCCTATGCAGGTGCCAGAGAGGGCGGACAGTGGAGGCCCTGGTCGTAGGGAGTCAAATATCCCTAACCTTACTGTTTTCTTCCCTCTCCCCACCCCAGCACACACAGTTTCCTGATATAGAGTAACATGTTTCAATCCTCACCTTTGTGGGGATTGAAAGGACACTCACAGAGCAACACAGAGCATCCTCACTGTTATGTTAAACGACCCCAAGATATTCATTCCTGATATGGTAAACCATAAATCCCACACTGGTCGTAAACTCTGCTATCATGAAAGTCTGATCTCTTTTTTCGCTTGCTTGTTTTGTTGTTGTTGTTTATGAGACAGGGTTTTGCTCTGTGGCCCAGGCTGGAGTGCAGTGGTGTGATCACAGCTCACTGCAGCCTCAATCTCCTGGACTCAAGTGATCCTCCCACCTCAGCCTCCTGAGTAGCTGGTACCACAGGTGCATGCCACCACGCCTGGCTAATTTTTGTATTTTTTGTAGAGATGGGAGTTTCACCATGTTGCCCAGACTGGTCTCGAACTCCTGGGCTCAAGCCATCCGCCCACCTCAGCCTCTCAAATCTCTGGGATTACAGGCATGAGCCACTGCTCCCAAACTCCTTCAAGTTTTGATCCTGCTACATGCTTGGGTTTCTCCTCCTTTGCTTCTCTCCCAGATGGACTATTTAGTGCCAAGTGGACTCCCTGCAGCTTTCCCTTTCCTGGCTAAGCAACCTAAATACTGGCTTCCAGTTCTAATTAAGCAGTTCCTCTTTCTCCCTTAGCGCTTAATTTCTCCTTCCTATCTTAATGATTCTCTGTATTCCTTACTCTCACCACATCTTCAGACAAAATACAGACAAAATACCCACAAAGAGAAACTCTCCTGTCTTGGTCCCAAATCTTGCAACCCAAATTCTGATTTCTACTCATTTCATTTCCCTAATAAATACTTCCTCCTCATGAATTAGGACTTTCATAGAGAACAGCTGCCTGTTAAACATACTACTTGCAGCTTATACCCCTCCCTCATTTTGCAGTTACCTGGGTTCATGGACATTTTTGGCCGATTTTTTTCAGTGTTATGTAAATTGGTTCCAACACCTGATCCTCATAATACAAGCAAGTTATGACCCTGCAGGTTCATGTAGTTGCAGCCATTTAAACAGATAAATCTTACTTTACAGAGTTTAAATTAAAACGTTATAAAATAGAACATGCAAATAGATAGGAAATGACAAATTTTGAACAAAATTTATATGTGTGTGTGCCTGGACTTAGTGAAAGAAATCAGATAAGCTGCCCTAGGAAGCTTTTTTGGAAGCTTTTATCCAGGCACATATTGCAAGTATAAGTTAATGAAAATAACTGTTCTCAGGTGCATCACTCATTGGCTTCTGAGATACAGCACAATCCACTCTGCCATTACCTTCACTCATAAAACCTCGGATTCTTTTTATCCTCTTCTCTCACCCTCTGTTGCTCACCCTAGCCTTTTGATATTTTAATTGTTTTTTCCCAGAGCAGGCTAGAAATGTTTGATTCATTTTCAATGGTCCAGAAGATTTGCCGTTTTTACTTTCTCAGTTGTGGCTGATTTGCTGGAAATTGCAAAACTGCCTCATGGTTTATAAATGTTTCTACTTTCTCACACATTTCAAACTTAGACACAATGACATCATCAGTCATGCTTTCTGTTAGCTTCTTAACCTCCATTTAACCTCCTTTTTGGTTAAGATCAGGAGAGATGGCCAGTTTAGCAAAGTCAAATTTAGATTTTTATTTCGCCCTTCTAATTGCAGTCGTTACCCCTGATCCTATGAACTTGCAGCACAACAGTTTAAGCTCCCTGGAAAGGAAAGAGGGATTGTTTTTGTTTGTTGATATTTTCTCAACCACTGAGCATTCGTCTTCAGTGGTGATCCAAAATAATGTGGCAAGTCATTTGTCTATCAAATCCATTTTGATGGAAAAAATCTGTACGAAGCTTTTTGTAGCACGTCTGGCTCTTGGGCACCTTTTTTCAAAGTTTCTATGCTAGTAGACAGGGCAGGTTCAATTTGAAAGCTCCATGCCCTCTTCTGTTCTTCAATCCCCTAGAGGCTTTGAGTCTTTTTTGAGACAGGGTCTTGCTCTCCTGGCCCAGGCTGGAGTGCAGTGATGCAATCTTGGCTCACTGCAAACTCTGCCCCCTGGCTCAAGCAATCCTCCCAACTAAGCCTCGCGAGTTGCTGGGACTACAGGTGCATGCCACCATGCCTACCTATTTAAAAAAAAATTATGGAGAGGAAGACACACTACATTGCCCAGGCTGGTCCTAAACGCCTGGGCTCAAGCCATCTGCCTACCTCAGCCTCCCAAAGTGCTGGGATTGAGCCACTGCACCTGGCCTGTCTTTGACTCTTCACTATTTCTCTCTCTCTGATCCAAGGCCCTTGGCCTCACTCTCTGCCCCTCTGTTTCCTCCAATCACTCAGCTCCTCACTCCTGATCCACTCCTGACACACATATTCCCCTACTGCACAGGGTCATCTTGAACACAAAATTTACTTCTATTCTAATTTTTTCAGGAGAATCCACCCTTCGGTTTTTGTCATTTTTTCCCTCAGAAAGCACGGGGTTGGGGAGGGGTTCAGAGAATGTTAACAAAGATAATGCCAGCATTCTCTGACATGAAGTTTGAGGGTGGAAGGAAATGTTATAAACTACTACTACACACACACTTTAAATCTTATGCCATCATTAACATTAAGCATACCAAATCCAGGTACGATATATAGTGTAAACATTTTCACGTTTATAGACCACAAACCTCAGATGTGCAAAAATTACATTTTATATTTCTATGACTAAAATTCAGAGCTCATGACTCCTACATAAAATAATAGAACATTTAAATTTGCTAATTCAAAGTAGCTTGGTTTTAAAATCTGACACTTTTTCTTTAAAATGCAATCTGGGTTTTCTTTTGGTTTGGGTTTTTTGTTTTTTGTTTTTTTGTTTGTTTGTTTTACATTTAGGGGGTATATGCTCAGGTTCGTTACATGGGTATGTCGTGTGATGCTGCGGCTTAGGCTTCTGATGATCCCATCACCCAAGTAATGAGCATACTGCTTGTTAGGCAGTTTTTCAGAATTTGCCCCCCCCGCTTTTGGAATCCCCAGTGTCTCTTGTCCCCATCCTTTTGTGCATGTTTACCCATGCACCCAGTGTTCAGCTCCCACTTATAAGTGAGAACATGTAGCATTTGTTTTTCTGTCTCTGTGTGAATTTACTTAGGATAATTGCCTCCAGCTGCATCCCTGTTGCTGCAAAGGACAGGATTTCATTTTTTTTATGGCTGGGTAGTATTCCGTGGTACCATATTTTCTTTATCTGATCTACCGTTGGTGGGCATCTAGATGGATTCCATGTCTTTGCTATTGTGAATAGTGCTGTGATATATATATGAGTGGAGGTGTCTTTTTGGTAGAGCTGTGTATAAAATACAATCTCAATCACTTAAGAAATCTTACCTGCACTACCCTTTTTCCCTTCTGACCAACAGCATCTGATTTCGGTGACAGTTTTGCAAACATCAAAATTGAGGAGGCAGGTAGAGAGGTGAACATCTCCAGTCACTTTGCCAGCTATTCATGAGGGTTAACTCACTCTGGCAGGGATGGGTGACACCAGCACCCACCAAAGCATTCAACCACTCTTCCACATTGTTCTCCAGCTAATCCACATGCTTCTCACCAAAGACCACCACCACCATCTGCTCATAGCCTTCTCAGGAGAGCACAGGAAGCCCTCAAGTGTCTTTCCTCACCTATTGGGAACTCAGGCAGATTCGGGGCTGACAAAGGACCTGTGTCTAGCTCACACATTCACCATCCCCTCCCTCACTTCAAGATCCTGCTTCTCCTAGAGACGTGCCCTTTCTTTGAGCTGGACATTAGGATTTGAGACAAGAATCACTTCTGCTTAGGCAGTCCCCCAAATTCGCTTAGCAATTTCCACCTCCTCCCTTGCCCTACAGAGTTTTAATACCAAAGGAACAGGGTGCTTCCTTCTCACATTTCATTCTCAGCAGGTTCAGGAAAACTGCTTTGAGGGCATCACACATGCTTAACCCTTAATTCTCGCTAGAGGTTGTGGAAAGACTGGATGTTCTGTGTCCTTCATTACTGGGTCTTAATGTTCAAGACCAATATGGTAGAATCTAACAAGTAAATAAAAAGAAAGAAAAAATATTATCTCTCTCAAGCACCTATCTTTTGCCACTGAAAGCCATGACTCTAAAGCTTTGGAATTTAAAGCCAAGAAGGTAAGGACTCTAGAAAGTTTTTTTGTGCTCTGCCTTCCCTGAGCAATAAAGTACAGTCTACATTTCTAGTTTTAGTGGTGGAAGAATAAAAAAGGAATAACCACGAAGGGAAGCATACATGGACATACCCTAAAATCAGTAATTATAAACACAAAGCCACAGTAATTAGAAATAATCATTATAGGCCGGGCGCGGTGGCTCACGCTTGTAATCCCAGCACTTTGGGAGGCCGAGGCGGGCGGATCACGAGGTCAGGAGATCGAGACCACGGTGAAACCCCGTCTCTACTAAAAATACAAAAAAATTAGCCGGGCGTGGTGGCGGGCGCCTGTAGTCCCAGCTGCTCGGAGAGGCTGAGGCAAGAGAATGGCGTGAACCCGGGAGGCAGAGCTTGCAGTGAGCCGAGATTGCACCACTGCACTCCAGCCTGGGCGACAGAGTGAGACTCCGTCTCAAAAAATAATAATAATGATCATTATAACAAAATACCTTAGTAAGAGATGCACCCTTTTTATTTGCAAATCATATCATATCAAATTTTTAGCTATTTCCCAACACTGTAAGATAGACACAAGTGAATATGCATATTTACCCTTACTCTCAAGAAACTTCTATAAGAGAATTGGAATTTTCAAAACTTGCCTAATGATAGATAGGGTTAGCCTATCTTCATTTAGTCATTTATTTTTTGAGTCACACACAAAAAATGTGCTTACCCTATTTGGATTCTAACTCAAATATCTTGGCTCAAAATTCTGTACTCTTTCTGATACCACTTTTCCCTACTCTTCTATTCTGTTGCCCACAATGGTTTCTCATATTTCACTTACACCTGCCTTTCATGTAACTTTTATTTTTAATCTCTTTTCCCTACACTTTTCTATATGCTTTTTTCCTATTTAATCAACACTAATCACAATATTATAGATGAAAACATCAGTGTATGAAAGTGTTATTCAAAGCTTGAAAAATCCCAAATCATTAGGCATATTTATTAAATTTCTCCCCCAAATTCTTTCTGATGCAATGTCTAAAACAATGGAATGTGTAATAAATTGGAAGGAGTAAGGAATAGTCTCACATGGCACTCTCACCCCCTAGGAACTACTCAATCACATTCTTCTCTAATTAGTCTCCCAGGGACCTATGTACCACTTTTAAATTTATTCTGGGGAAATTGTGGCAATTTCTAATGTATATTGTAATGTGCTTCATTCCATGTACTTAGATACACAAAGTGTTCTAGATCAATGTTACAATGTTCTGATTTTTTTGTGTGTGTGTGTGTGACAGAGTTTCACTCTTGTTGCCCAGGCTGGCGTGCAATGGTGCAATCTCGGCTCACTGCAACCTCTGCCTCCTGGGTTCAAACGATTCTGCTGCCTCAGCCTCCCGAGTAACTGGGATTACAGGCATGCGCCACGACGCCCGGCTAACTTTGTATTTTTATTAGAGACGGGGTTTCTCTATGTTGGTCAGGTTGGTCTCGAACTCCCGACCTCAGGTGATCCGCCCACCTCGGCCTCCCAAAGTGCTGGGATTACAGGCATGAGCCACTGTGCCCGGCCTTATTCTGATTATTAATAGGAATTATTTACATTGCTAAAGTTATAGGTAAGAGTAGTTAAATTGTTGATGTTCTGGTTAAATGATAAGCACTCATAAATGTTGTCTGATTATATCCTCACATGAACCCTGAAAGGTAATGTTTTCTCACCTTTCCAGAATGAAGAGAGAAATTTAGAAATTTATCAAGGTCATGGACACATCAATGCTTAGTCCAGAACTCGAACTCAAGCTTATCTGATTCCCAAGCCTGAGTTTTTTCACTCACATACAAACACCAAAATCATGTTCTCTCTCATTTTTATTATTATTATTATATATTATTACATATAATGAGTAATTTTTATTACATATAATAAAATAATTTGTATTGTTATATTAATATATTACATATGATAAAATATTTATTACTATTATAGATAATATATGATAAAATGATTTATAATTATATAATATTTTATCATTTATTATATCTCATTTTATAAGACAAGAATTCCTATGCCCATTAACAGGTGAACAAGCTAGCCAAGCAAGTTGAACTGGTTGCAGATTTACCATGTTTTATTTCCCAGGGAGAGGAAAGAAGGGCACTGCAAGGTCAGGTACAGCATGCGCAAGGTCATGGAGACAGGAAAGGACATGGCAGGCTCAGAACATGATGAGAAGTCTGGGGTAGTTTAAGAGGAGGGCTGAAGCAGATGCTTGGAGATGAAGTTAGAGAGGATCACCAGAACCAGATCATGAAGGTCTTTGTAAGCCACGTGCCAGAGTTAGGATGGTAATATGTTAGTAATTCGAATTGAGGTTTTGCACAAAATGGAAGTAACTCAGGCAAATTACCAAAAATGGACTAAAATGTGAGAAACTGAAAGCAATCTTTAGAGAGGGCGTGGCCATTGCACTTGAGTCACTGGAAAGATACAGGCTATGAACAAGTCGAATCAGCTACTGGTTTTCACAAGGAAGTAACTCAGGCAAATTACCAAAAATGGACTAAAATGTGAGAAACTGAAAGCAATCCTTAGAGAGGGCGTGGCCATTGCACTTGAGTCACTGGAAAGATACAGGCTATGACCAAGTCAAATCAGATACTGGTTTTCACATTGTTTTCCTGGGACCTTAATACATTTTTAAAATATTTTCTCCCTATTCCTATCTATAAAATACACAAAATATGTGTGGAACACACTACAGAATGTTTGTTGAATACCCTGACTGTGATAGGACTGGTCTTTTTGATATTGCACTCCACAAATATCCAACTAGCATCTCTATTTCTCATTCTCAAGAGTTTGATCTAGTCTGTGTTGTGTTTTCCACACTTCCTATTTCTCTTGTGTTATTTTCCAACTCACTATTTTCTTTAACTCTGGAAAGCCCTCTGATCCAGTTTGCAAATAAGGCAATAAATAAAACATAACAGAAAACATTAACAAAGTCTCACACAATAATGGACAATAGATGGACAAAATGCTTATACACGGTTATTGGAATCAAATGGAGTGAACTCATTATCTGGAAGTACATACAATCTGCGCTCTTTAATCAGTAACTTTGCAACACAAAGGTTGTTACTCAGAAAGTATCAGTCAACAGATTTAAGAGGTTTTATTCAGCAACTATAACCTCAAAGTAGTAGAAAACAGCACATAGACAAATAATTTAAAATATTGTGTTTATAGGATCAAGGCCTAATACCTGTAAGAATATAATTTTACTCTCTCTATTTTAATATATTTACATTTTAATCGATAGTACTACCCATGATATGTTTAATGCATGGGTGTAAATTCATTTCTTTTTCTCATTTGTATTTTCCTTTATAAAGGACACCTTAAGAGTATGATGAAACAGTGCTGAAAGTTTAAGGTGCATTATGGGAAATGCATCAATCAGAGATGACTTCAATATCCTCAGCAGACTTTTAATTTCCCTAAGAATTGCAGAACCATAGTCATGCTATCTAGAGAAATAGCTTGCTCAGAACATCTTTAAAATAAGAATACATTCAATCATCCTTGCAGGTAAATATTAACCCAAGTATTGAACTATAAGAGATACCTGACTTAAAATAGGCTCTTTTTGCAAACACTGTATACATTATGAGCAAACCATTGCTAATGCCTTCTAACATGACTAGAAATATTATAACTACAGGTCACGGAAAACTATAGTTTTAATACACATATGAAAATATTAGTGGTTTACCTTCAACTGAACAAAGTCATATTCTTCCACTGGATAAATTATTTTCTGGCATAAATTAGATACATATTTGGAAACTTGTATTAACTGTTTCAAAATAACATAGCCAGGAAATCATATACACTTTGGAGTTGCAATATTGGTGTACTAAATAGGGTTTACACTTATGAGCTGAAAGAATTCCATACTCATGGAATGTACAAAGTTTTGTTTACTGTTTCCAAAAAAAAAAGTGACTTATATGCCAATTTGTCACTTTATATTAGGCTGGCACAAAAGTAATTGAAAACCGCAATTACTTTTGCACCAACCTAATAGAAACCTAGCTAAACTAGAAAAATAGGTTTGTTCACTTAATTAATACAGACATATGCTCTAGAATCTAAATCTAAAATCCAGCCTCTCTTTAGGATTTTTACCAATATTTGAAGACAAACTACAGCTGTGGGAAATACAGCATTATCCCCACCACTGTGTTTACTGGTGAGCTAGTCCTCATTTGAAATATTTCTCTTTTTATCTTTCTTTCCTTAACTATCTCTTCCTTTCATCCTTTCCTTCCCTTGTACCCCCCAAAAAACAACTAAATTTTCTTAGTCTAGTTGTTTCACAGACAAAATCTGTAGTCCCTAGAGTTTCTATGAGGCAGGTAAAGGGCTTATGTCCTTTGAGAAAACAAGATCTTGGTGGCAGACTATGTTAACATCAGGCCTGAAATGCCCTTGGGCATTATAGGAATTGGGTCTTACCTAGCTGGCAACAGAGTCTGGAGAAAAGAACTACTTTCTATATGCATTAAAGAGAACTTCATGACACCATTATTTTAAAATACTCTTCTAAGTATTTCAGACACACAGACAATTATTCATTCTTCCTTTCCTTCAACTAATTTTGTTTTACTTCCTATAATATGCCAGACACCAATACAGGCATCAGAAATAAATGATGGACAACTCCAGAAAGATCCTTCACCTATGGGAATTTATAATCTGGCAGTAATATTTAAATAACAAAAAGTAAACTAATAAACAAGATACCTCAAAGAGTAATAAGTATTGTGAAGAAGGAAAAAGTAGTGGAATAGGATAGTAACTAGCAAGGAATTTAAAGGGATAGAGGGATAGATAGAGGGATCCCAAGCGATCTCCCTAAGGGAGGGATACTTATGCTGAGGCTTGAAGAATGAGGAACAGCCAGTCTTGTAATGATCTGAGGAAAGAACAATGCAGGCACTCAGGTGGATGGAACAGCCAACTCAAGACTCTAAAGTCAGACCAAACCTAGCCCATCAAGAGAGGACAGTGTTTGTAGGTCAAATTAAGTAAGGGAAGAAATGCGGAAAGAAACCAAGTTAGTGAATAGGATTGGCCCATTTATGTAAGGTAAAATGTAAAGGTTAAAAGTTTGGATTTTATTCCAAGAACAATAGAGTGTCAGTAGAAGTTTTAGAAGAGGACACATTAATGATCTAGTTTAATTTTGAAAGATCACTCTGGCTGCTATGTGGAGAACAGGATGAAAAGAGGCAGGCGTGGAAGCAGGAAGTCCAAGTGAGAGACAGCTGCAATTAGACACGATGGCTCGCACTCTGGGGAAAGAAGCAGAGATGAGAAGTTGACTCATTTCAGATAGTCAAGTGCTGAAGGATTGCAAGTGGGAGGTGATGGGCTAAGAGAAAAGAATTCTTTATTCCTAAAAGATGAGAGAATGCAAAATGAATTGTGAGTCAGAGAGAAGCCAAAGGCATTTTTTTTTTTACGGGGAGAAAGAATAGGGGCCAGGTACAGTGGCTCACGCCTGTAATCCCAACACTTTGGGAGGCTGAGGCGGGCAGATCACCTGAGGTCAAGAGTTCGAGACCAGACTGATCAACATGGAGAAACCCCGTTTCTGCTAAAAATACAAAATTAGCTGGGTGTCGTGGCGCATGCCTGGAATCCCAGCTACTGGGGAGGCTGAGGCACTTGAACTCAGGAGGTGGAGGTTGCGGTGAGCTGAGATCGTGCCATTGCACTCCAGCCTGGGCAACAAGAGCGAAACTCCGTCTCAAAAAAAAAAGAATAGGTAGAAAAATGGTCATATAATCTATGACTTCTCTACGAAATAATTCAATTCTAAAAGAAGGGTGCTTCCTTCCACGTTCCATAGATGTGCATCCAACCCATGATCTAATGAGATGAGTACAGATGGGCAGATGAGCAGGGGCCATTCAAAACACGCCCAGGTGGCAACAGCAGTAAGAGAGTATGATGGAAGAGGGAGAAAATGAGTCCTTCCTCACTACTTAACCCAGTGACCTGAATTAGCAACCACCTCCCATCATGGGAAGCATTACATTGAGATGGCATCGTGGACAGAAAGAGGAAGTTAGGCAGTTGACAACACAAACTACTTGCTCTGTTCATTAAAAGACAAACTGGAAAGGTTTGGAGATGAGGGTGCTCTACAAAAGATGAAGAGTGTTAACTAGTTCCTGATAGACATTTATAATAGAAGAAAAAAGGCATATGTAATACCTACTTGATATCAGAGAAGGTCTTAGCATCAAATTAGACCACATGTGCTGCTTAGCATTTCAGATAGTATTTGGCTCATGGTGCTTACAATTTCATGGATTGATGATTGATTGGATGGTGTGGAATCTAGAAAGTATATTTTTAGTACAGTCATTAGTTACAATAGAGCTAACCGTGTCCAGTAAAGCCTTGTCTCAGACTCTAACAGCCTCTAAATGCCTTTGAAATCGTCCTTTTGGCTAAAGATGGAAAAAAAAAATCACAGATTTCAGTCATAAACACACAGGTGGAGTGGAATGAAATATCTGGAAATACTTTAAACTGGAAGTTAAAAGCAATGGGTTTAGAAAAAAGGGAAATTGTCATCTAGTACTGAGACTTCTGTGAAAGATAACAATGAGGACATTTTGCCCATCCATTAATTTTATCTAATCATACCAAACAACCTGGCAGGAGGTAGTTACTACTACCGGAAAGGGTCCTGATCTAGACCCTAAGATAGGGTTCTTGCATCTCACGCAAGAAAGAATTTGGGGCGAGTCCATAAAGTGAAAGCAAGTTTATTAAGAAAGTAAAGGAAGAATGGCTACTCCATAGGCAGAGCAGTGGCATGGATGGGCTGCTCAGCAGCTTATACTTATTTCTTGATTCTATGCTAGACAAAGGGTGGATTACTCATGAGTTTTCTGGGAAAGGGGCAGGCAATTCCCAAAACTGAGGTTCTTCCCCTTTTGGGACCATATAGGGTAACTGACATTGCCATGGCATCTGTAAACTGTCATGGCACTGGTGGGATTGTCTTTTAGCAATCTAATACATTATAATTAGCATATAATAAGCAGTGAGAAGTCAGAGGTCACTCTCGTCACCATCTTGGTTTTGGAGGGTTTTGGCTGGCTTCTGTACCGCAACCTGTTTTATCAGCACGGTCTTTATGACCTGTATCTTGTACCAACCTCCTATCTCATCCTGTGACTAAGAATACCTAACCTCCTGGGAATGCAGCCCGCTAGGTCTCCACCTTATTTTACCCACCCCAATGCCTCTGACATTACTAATTCTCATGTTCCAGAAGAAGAAACTGAAGTTTAAGAAAGCTGTACAAAGCCCACAACAGCACATCTGGGAATGTCTAAGGATGACCCTCCCTGCCCTGCAGCAGCCACACTTTATAGCCTGTGCTGTAAACATTCCGTACAGGTGTGGGGAGCACACACTAGGGATGGCTGTTGTCTGTACGTTGTGGCAATTCCAAAAAAAAGGGAAAAGCAGGAAAACACACTATTCAAATTTAAATAAGCCTCTTTGATTTTGCTGAATAATAAGTAGTTGTATGGAAATGCATTAAAATTAAACTCACCGGCAAGTAGATGTCATTAACAATATAATAGCCACCATGGCAATCCTAAAAATAAGAAGCAGTGGCCACTTTTCTGTAGTCTGTAGACAGCAGTCAGCCAACAGTCACTGCTGTGGACTGCCCTTGATGGCATTCAGAGTCATGCTTTTTGTTATTTTCCCACAAAAGGTTAGATCCCCACTATGCATCATGTTCAGAAAAACCTTGTCAAACTCTCAAAGTCTCTAAATGCCTTTGAAATTGTCCTTTTGGTTAAAGATGGAAGAAAAAATCACAGATTCCAAATTATAAACACACAGGAGAAGTGGAATTAAAATCTCATAAATAATATTACTGGCAATTAAAATTCTTTGTGACTTATACCCAGAATTCTCAGAGAGCTTCACGCGCGCGCGCTCACACACACACACACACACACACACACACAGTGTCCAGGGTAATTTCATATTTATGCAAAAACTGTATGAGTATATGCCCAAATTCTAGGTAGAGGGGGAGTCATACATTCTAAAAATAGTGGAAATTTCAAAACTTGGAAGCCATTTCAGCTCCAAGTTTAAAATATAAAAATATTTCCTAAACTTATTTTTTAAAAACATTTTATTTTGAAAAATTTCAAACGTACACAAAAATTACAAAAGTAATACAATCACATCCATACACCTTTCACCTGGATTCACTCATAGTTAACACTTTTCCCCATTTACTTTATCTCCTTCAGCAAACATACATACATATTTTTTCTTGCTGAATCATTTGAGACTCACTGGCGACATTATGACCCTTCGCAAGCACTTCAGCATGTATCTCCAAAGAGTTACAGTCTCTTAGCCCCCATACAATTACTAAATACAATTAACATTGAAAAATCATATTATTTAACATAAAGTCTATATTTATATTTCAGCAATCGTCTCAATTACATCCTTTATGCGGGGTGGCAGGGGGAATGATGCTTTTCTTTTTTGTTTTTGTTTTTTTGAGATGGAATCTCACTCTGTCGCCCAGGCTGGAGTGCAGTGGTGCGAGCTCGGCTCACTGCAACCTCTACCTCCTGGGTTCAAGCGATTCTTCTGCCCCAGCCTCCCGAGTAGCTGGGACTACAGGCAGGCGCCACCATGGCTATTTTTTTTTTTTTTAGTAGAGACAGGGTTTCACCACATTGACCAGGCTGGTCTCGAACTCCTGACCTCGTGATTTGCCTGCCTCAGCCTCCCAAATTGCTGGGATTACAGGCACGAATCACCACGCCCGGCCCATAATGATGCTTTTCTAATCCAGGCTCCAATCCAGGATCACACATTGCATTCAGCGGCCACAGCTGTATAATCTTCTTTAATCGGGAAACAGTGACATTGTGAGATTTGAAGAATATGGACAAGTTGTTCCATAGAATATTCTTCAATTCAGGTGTGTCTGATGCAAGCATACTTATATATACCTAAAGTAGGCCTTTTGCAAACCCAAGACTGTTACAAAACTTACCATAAAAATACAGCAAGGAAAGAAAGCTACATGTTATGTTCAGGGACTGGTCTCCTGTTAAAGTGCCTCCTTAGATTTGCATCAATTTTTCTTTAAAATTATGACTCACAGGACTTCCTGCTTTTGTATCTCCCTTGTTCCTCTAATTGTTGTCAGCCAGTCTTCAAACAAAAACATCACATTTATCTATCCTGACTAACTTTCCAAGTCATTTCAAAAGCCATAACCCTAAACCCCACACCTTGCCTTCACCTTTTGGCAATCATTGCAGAGTTCCTTTACTTAATTTCAGTTCTTTTGCTCCTTTCCATAGTAGAGAGTCTGTATTGCTATTTTCATCAGTCCCTTCTGTATCAGTTAGAAATGCATCATAGGTGCAACAAAGAGAAGGACCAAGCAACAGTGACTTAAACAAATAAGAACTTAAGAATTTTTTTTTCACATAAACAGAGTCCATATGGACACTAAGAGGGGAACTACAGACACTGGGGCCTACTTGAGGGTGGAGGGTGGGAGGAGGGAGAGGAGCAGAAAAAAATAACTATTGGGTACTAGGTTTAGTAACTGGATGACAAAATAATCTGGAAACAAACCCCCATGACATGAGTTTACTTATATAACAAACCTGAACATGTACCCCTGAACCTAAAATAAAAGTTTAACACACACACACACACACACACACACACACACACACGTGCGCGCACACACGCACACACTCCAGAACTAAGTGCTTGCTGGCATTGCAGCATCTATTCAGCCATGCCCTGAGGTTCCTAGGTACTTCCTACCTTTCCCGTTCTCCATTCTTCAGGCACTGGTTTTTATGTTACATTGACTCCTAATAGATGGAAAGATGGCTACTGTCACTCCAGACATCAAGTTCATGTTCAAAGCAGGAAGAAGGGGAAGAGTGATGTAAAGCTGGATTTTCCCCCAGTTATCAGGAAAGCAATGGCTTTTCCAAAAATTTCCCAAAAATATTTCTAGTTTTTAGGTCTCATGGTCAGAATTGGGTCACACAGTCCCACCTCGCTGCCAAGGAAACAGAGAAGGCCAGAAACAGGAGTCACCTTATGGCTTGGGGCAGTCACCTCATCTAATGGTGCAGAACACAGTGTCCCCACAAACAAGATGGGGATTGTGTTAACAGAGGAAAATGGGAAATGGAGAATCGGTAGGCAACTAACAGTTTCCCTGAGCCCTCCCAGTCAATATTTATATTTATTTATTCCCCACTTCTCCATTCCATTTCATATTTCTTGTCAGTTTTTCTTCATTTATCTTCTCTCCCTACTACTTCCTCCTGAAGAATGAACTTTCAAACTATTTTTTTATTAACATTCCATCTCCCACCTAGAATCAAATAATATTACAACAGCTGGTACTGCCTCTTCCTTTGACACAGAAGAAAACCTAAAATCCAGTAAGACAGGGTGGCATGCCAAATTTGCCCATCAATTTATTGGCACATCCAAGAATAAAGCAAAACTCTACTGAATATCAATATAGTAGTATCTGCCTCTGAGGATTCTTGGTGCATATTTTTGCATTCTGCCATGTTTGGTCCATTTTGCCCCTACCTTGGGCATTTAAATATAAAGATTCCCATGAGGTCAGATCAATTCAGCTGTTTATTTCTAGAAATGTCTATAAAGAGAAGAACTAACGAGAGAACCATCTTTTTATTTTTTTAATTTACTTCCTAAATATAAATGAAGGAGAATCTAGAACCACTGTCTTCATTGGAAATCATTGTTCCAAATGAACCACAAGTCTGAGTTTATAAAGCTGCCATCTCCAATATCTCTGTTGAGAAATATGTCTATTTACATACATCATGTTTGTTTCTGACCTTGCGGGACAATAACTTGGAATGCCCTGAGCAACAAAAACATAAAATACTCTGATGAGACAGCGTCTCATCTTTGCACTGAAGGATTTCAAAAGAGGGACAGATCACCCAGAATGGATATGGTCATAGAGGAAGTAAGTTAGAAGCTATAATTGACCTCGATCTTAAAGGGTAAGATCTAAATAGGTGAAAAAGAAGATATTCAGGAACACTGCCATGAGTCCAAAAAAGGGAGGTAGAAACATCAACAGCCTTTCAGGGCTCATAAGCAAGTCTATATGGGGAATTAGTAGAGGCACATTGGTTAAGAACACGTGTTCTGGAATCAGATGGATCTGCATCTGAATCCCATTTCCACCACTTCCTGGTTCCATGATCTCCAAGCGATTTATTCCTCTATGCTTTAGCTTCCTAAACTATAAAATCTTGATAATATTAGAACTTATTTAATGGAGTTTTATGAAGATAAAGTGAAACAAGGTGTGCAAAGTGCTTAGCCTGGTGCCTAAAACATATTAAATGCTCAAAAACATGAAGAAAAAAAAAAAGCAACTACTGACCAACGTGAAAGGAGTCAATGTAACAGACTATTAAGTTTTAAAACTGGGTTGTGGACCTAAGTGTCCATCAACAGATGATGGATAATGAAAATGTGGTATATATACATAATGGAATATTATTCAGTCTTTTAAAGGAAAGAAACTCTGTCATTTGTGACAACATGGATGAACCTAGATGGCATTATGCTATGTGAAATAAGCCAGGCACAGAGAGACAACTACTGCAAGATCCTTTTTATATGTAGAATGTGAAGTAGCCAAACTCATAGAAATAGAGAGTCGAATGGTGAGTACCAGGGTCTGGGGAAAAATGGAGAGATGTTGGCCAAAAAATGTGAGGTTTCTTAAACTTCTCTTTGTTGAAGGACCAAGCAAGTGACCAAAACAAGAATTAAAAAATAAGTCCCAGAGGTCTGTCATACAGCATGGTGACTATAGTTAGTAATAATGTGTTGAACACTTGAAAATTGCTAAGACAGTAGATTTTAAATGTTCTCACCACAAAAAAATGCTAGTCATGTAAGATGATGATTATGTTAATTGGTTTGATTTAATCATTTCACAATGTATACATATATCAAAAAACCACATTGTACACCACAAATATGTACAACTTTTATTTCTCAATTAAAAATAAATAAATAAATATAGGCTGGGCACTGTGGCTCATGCCTGTAGTCCCAGCACTTTGGGAGGCCGAGGTGAATGGATTGCTTGATCCCAGGAATTCGAGACCAACCTGGGAAACATAGTGAAACCCTGTCTCTACAAAAAATATAAAAATTTAGCCAGGTGTGGCGGCATGTGCCTGTAGTCCCAGCTACTCAGGAGGCTGAGGTAGGAGGATTGCTTGAGCCCGGGAGGTCAAGGCTGCAGTGAGCCGAAATCACACCACTGGTTACTCCAGCCTGGGTGACAGAGTGAGACCTTGTTACAAAAATAAATAAATATAAAGAAATTTTTAAAAAAATAAAGACCCACTCAAAAAACAGAAAAGTGTATTGAGACCAGTTGGGGACACTTTGACAATAAGGCTAAAGTGTCACAAAGGAAGTTATTAAAAATGTGTTATCTAGATGTGAACTAATACAGATTAGAATCACAGTTTAGGCAGTAGGAATGGAAATAAGGTGTGAAATGGAAATGCTATTAAGAAGAAATACAACTGCCCTTAATTTAGGATTTTTATTTCTTGGCTGCACTACCAGCATAAATCCATAAAACTGACTGTTATCACACCAGTAAGTAGGAATAAAATGTGATAGTTGGATAGTCAAGACGAGTTTTGTCATAGTTTGAGACAGATGCTAGAAATGTATAAGTACAAAATCCGTGGCTAGAAATGTATAAATATGAAACCTCAGCCACTTTATGTGTTGGGAAATATGTACATTTATTCAATAAATGCTTACTGAATGTGAACTCGTGATTATGACAACATCTCACTCATCCGAGAATTACTTATCCTAGTCCCTCAAAAACTTTGATTCTTCAAAACCTAGGCATTCAAAAAAAAGGAAAATATCTCATCTTGTTTTAGGCCCTCATTCAGAGCTTATTTGCCTACTTTCACATAGAAATCTAGTATGTCCAAGTAGCTGTGTTTTTGGCCACAGCAGGTTCAAGTTACAAAGTAGAAATGGGAATTAGAATAGTGAGACTACAGAAGCAGAAACATTAATGATAGTAGAAGTGACAGCTGGTAGAAAATTGTGATGAAAACTATAAAAAGTTGGCAAGAGTCTGTGATAAAATTTATAGGGCAAAAATGCCCTCAAAGGGCCCTAAAGGTATCACTGTATTGTTCAATATGGGAACCCCAATTTACAACTAAAGGTTAATATGTTCAACAGACTTCCAAAACTTCAAAAGTAAAGCTAAACACAAAAATTATATCAGATGGCTAGGTGCTATGGCTCACATCTGTATTCCCAGCACATTGGGAGGCTGAAGCAGGAGGATCACTTGAACCCAGGAGTTTGAGACCAGCCTAGATAACATAGCAAGACCCTGCCTCTACAAAAATTAAAATTAAAAAATAGCCAGAAGTGGTGGAATGCTGATGAAGTCCCAGCTACTTGGGAGGCTGGGGTGGGAGGATCACCTGAGCCCAGGGGTTTGAGGCTGCAGTGAGCTCCGATCATGCCACTGTACTCCAGCCTGGACAATAGAGCAAGATCATTTATCTTAAAAAATAACAATATCAGAGACACCAGTATGGAAATTTTTTGACAAGTTTTGCTAAAAAGGAGAGATAAGAAATGGTGATATAAGTGGATAATTGATAATTGAATCAATAAAATATTTTTTGTTTTATTTTTGTCCTGTTTTAAGAAGGGATACATAACAGCATGTTTTCAGGGACTAAGCCAGAAAAGAGGTAAACATTGATGATGCTTAAGAGAGAAACAGAGAATTGCTAAAATGTGTCCTGAGTAGGAGAGAGGGGATGGAACTGGAAGCTCAGGTGAAGGACTGATATGGGACAGAGGCAAAGACAACTCATCCATAACAACAGCAAGGAAGCAGAGACAGGAGGGTGACCCGTGGAGAGATGCACTGTGGGGATTTGTGCA
Organism: Hylobates moloch; assembly: GCF_009828535.3. Lineage (NCBI taxonomy): Eukaryota > Metazoa > Chordata > Mammalia > Primates > Hylobatidae > Hylobates > Hylobates moloch. The sequence continues at coordinate 420,319 of NW_026652312.1, read as the reverse complement.
GGTATAGGGTAGGCCACCTTCTGGAATGTCTTATTATCTACTTTCAGACAGGTTAGGTCAGAGGATTTCTTTATGGCTAGCTCTTACACAGAAAGGCAGGGGAAGGTTAGAGTCATTTTTCTAGGTTTTATGGCTGATTTAGGGGGCAAGGGATTCTAGTTTCTATGGCCTGCCTTGGGGGAAGAAGGGGAATAGGAGAAAGAAGGGCAGGAGAAGGTCAGAGAGAGACTTTACTTCTGAGCCCCTTCTAATGTCCTCTAGTTCAAAGTACTCAGCATGTTAAAGTGCCATACTTTGGGATATTGCTTTCTAAGCCCGAAAAATGGCATCGAATGGTTTCCTACTGATTATTCACCAATGCTTTGTTCAGGGTTTTTCATCCTGGGCACTGTTGACATTTTCGGGCAGATAAATCTTTGTTTGGGGGAACTGCCCTGTGCATTGAAGAATTCTTAGCAGCATCCTTGGACTCTACCTACTAGATGCCGGTAGCAACCCCCAAGTTGTGACAATCAAAAATGTCTCCAAACATTGCCAAATGTCCCCTGGGTCCAAAAGCATCCCCAATTAAGAACCACTAGCTTAGTTACACCTTGTTACAAAATAGCTAGAGAAAACTAATATTACAATTCAATTATTTTTGAGCTATAGCTAAGAAACTACATTTTTACACTCTTGAATTATCTGTAAATAACATCAGAGTGTTTTTATTATTAAAAGAATACTCACTTTTTAAAAGCAAGTCAAATTTTTCCTAAGTATATAAACTGAAAAGTAAAATCCCCACTTTCTTCTGCCATTTTTGGTCCAACTTCCCAAAGATGACCACTGTTAGCAGTTTCACGTTAACATACCATAATTTTATAAACACAAGCATATATGTCTTTTATCTTATACAAAGAAGAGCAAACTATATAGATTATTCTTCAACATACTTTCTGTAACTTAATGATATGCCTTGAACAACTTATTATATCAGTGGATATAGATCTACTTCATTTTTTCCAATTGTTTAACTGGATATAGATTGTGCTACGAATTTATAGTTTTGTAATTGCACCATATAATTTATTTTTAAATCCTCTATTTATAATTATATTTTTGTTTAATTTGTTTCTGGATATCTGAAATCATTATTGATAGACCTGATTGAAGATAAAAATTATATTTAAACATAAATGAATCAGGCTGGGCACAGTCCCTCATGCCTATAATCCCAGCACTTTGGGAGGCTGAGGCAGGTGGATCACTTGAGTCCAGGAGTTAGAGACCAGCCTGGGCAACATGGTGAAACCCCATCTCTACTAAAAATACAAAAATTAGCTGAGCCTGGTGGTGCACACCTGTAATCCCAGCTACTCAGGAGGCTGAGGCAGGAGAATCACTTGAACCTGGGAGGTGGAAGTTGCAGTGAGCCGAGATCACACCAATGCACTCCAGCCTGAGCAACAGAGCAAGATTCTGTCTCAAAATAATAATAATAATAATAATCAAATATAGGGAAAGTTTGTGTTTGTGTGTGGTTTTCTTTTTTGTTTTCTTTTGTGTTTTGTTGTTTAATTTTACTTCCTAACAAGACATTCTAGCAAATTATTTACACACTTTTGAGACTGGGGGCAATGATGTAAAAGAAAATAGGTATATTGAATATTTTTCATGGATTGTAAAAGGATTTCAAATGCTGGAAATAAGTCATAGAGTACAATTAAACTCCTAGTGCTTGAAAAAGTCATAGCTGTACAGAAACACTATGAATATTTTAATTAGAAATGATAGATATTTTAATCTGCTTCACGATTGTAACCATGTCACTAGCTATATGTATCTCATAATATCATGTTGTAAAGCTCAAATAAACCCAATACTTTATTTTTAAAAAATAAAGTCTGATGCTTGGTGAAAAATATTTTAATTAAATTTATCAGTTACACTCTATTACTTTATTTTAAATTTAAGTAAACAAAACTACCTTTAAGGCAGTGACTGCACTGATTTCAGAGCAATGATGTTAAAATTTTCCATATTGGGTCGGGCGCAGTGGCTCACGCTTGTAATCCCAGCACTTTGGGAGGCCGAGGCGGGCGGATCACGAGGTCAGGAGATCAAGACCACGATGAAACCCCGTCTCTACTAAAAATACAAAAAA
>NW_026652312.1:409249-418073 GCF_009828535.3 Hylobates moloch | reverse complement strand
AAAAAAAAAAAAAAAAAAGAAAAAAAAAATTTCCATATTAACATTTAATGTCGTTACAGAATGGGGGTTATAATTTTACTGAGTTATTGTTTACATGAGTTCCCTAGACACAAATTGTAAGTGTTTTTGCATTTCTGTTAAAATCTGTAAGAGAGTAAAAAGCCTAGTTTATTCCACTCAATAAGTCACTAAGAACTTAGTTCTCAAGAAATGTTTATTGAAACACTTAAGGTTTTAGTTCTGAGACAGGAATTCATTATTTGAATATAACTCAGATCAAACTATGTTTCCCCCCCAAAACAATAACCAGCTATAGCATAGTCACCTTACTGTAAGAAAAGGGTGCAATTTCCTCAAAAGCGCATTATAAAAATATTTCACTGTACTTGCTCTCTGGCTTTGGTCTTTGAATTGCATTAGGATCCAAATAATGTCAAAGAGAAAGGTGCAATAGCCGCCCACAGGATACAGCATTTTTTCCTTCTCTGTGCACCACTCACACAGACCCCATGGAATGCATACAATGCACACAATTTTATAGTCATAGGGGAATGATTCATTCTCAGAAAAAAGATTCCACTGATATCCATTCAATACTTGTGTCTCACTTGGCAATTGGCATACGTGACAGTTTCTCTGTTTTTCCATCTACTTAATTTCAAAGGATTTCCAGAAGGAAAAGAAGATTTAAATGCTTCATTTAAAATATTTCTGAGTTTTGACAAAGGTGCCAAGACCACACATTGGAGAAAATACAATATCTTCAATAAATGGTTCTGGGAAAATAAAATATTCATGTGTAGAAGAATGAGATTACAGCCCTCCCTCTTGCAATATACAAAAAACAACTCAAAATGAATTCAAGACTTAAATGTAAGACGCAAAATTATGAAACTACTAGAAGAAAACATAAGGGGAATGCTTCACTGCATTGGGCTTGGCAAGGATTTTTGAAATAACACCTTATAAATACAAGCAACAAAAGCAAAAATAGACAAATGGATTATATCAAACTGAAAAGTTTTTTCACAGCAAAGGAAATTATTAACAGTGTGAAAAGACAACCTACAGAAAGGGAGAAAATATTTGCAAACTGTACATTTGACAAAGAGTTGATATCCAAAATACATAAGAAACTTAACAGCAAAAAAAAAAAAAAAAAAGCCCAATTGAAAAATGGACAAAAGACCTTAATGGACGTTTCTCAAATAAAGACCTACAAATGGCCAACAGATATGTGAAAAAATGGTCATCACTAATCATTAGGGAAATGCAAATCAAATCACAATGAGATACCACCTCACTCCAGTTAGAATGGCTATTATCAAAAAAACCAAAAGAAAACAATTATTGGCAAGGATGTGGAGAAATGGCAACCCTTACACACTGCTGGTAGGAAATTAGTACAGCCATTATCGGAAAACAATATGGATTTTCCTCAAAACATTAAAAATAAAACTACCATATGACCCAGCAGTCCTACTCCTTGGTATATATCCAAAGGAAATAAAATCAGTATGTTGAAGAGATAGCTGCACTCTTATGTTTACTGCAGCGCTATTTGCAATAACCAGGGTGAGGAATCAACCTAAGTGTCAGACAACAGAATAATGGATAAAAGAAAATGTGGTATATATACATAAAGATAAAGATATACTATTCAGCCACACAAATATTCAGCCATAAAAAAGAATTAATTCTTATCATTTGTGACAACATGGATGAACCTAGTGGACATTATGATAAGTAAAATAAGCTAGACACAGAAAGACAAATTCTGCATGATCGCATTCATATGTGAAATTTTTTAAAAAGGTGATGTCATAATATAGATACAGAGTAGAACAGTGGTGACCAGAGCAGAGAGAAGGATGAGGAGAGGTTGGTCAAAGGATACAAAGTTACAATTACATAGAAGGAATAAATTATAGTGTTCTATTACACAGTAGAGTGACTATGGTTAACAGTAAATTATTATATATTATGAAATAGCTAGAAGAGGTTTTGAATGTTCTCACCACAAAGAAATGATAAATGCATGAGATGATGGATACACTAACTACCCTAAATGAATCATTGTATAACATAGATATATATGGAAAAATCAAATTGTATCCTTAAAATATGTATAATTACAATATGTATAATTGATATGTATGTATCAATTTTTCAAGTAAATAATTTTTCAATATTTCTGCTGTTGGAATTTAAATGTTTAAGCATGTTTCCAAGTTGCTCTCAAATTTTTAACTAATAATTTCGGTTTGTATATGTTGGAGTAGTTTTTCAGTTAGGAAATTTTTTTATTGGTTAATTCCTTAAAGTATCAGTTTGTTTGTTTGTTTAGAGACAGGGTCTCTTCTGTCACCTAAGTTGGAGTAGTTTTTCAGTTAGAAAATTTTTTAATTAACTGATAAATTCCTTACGTATGAGTGTGTTTGTTTGTTTGGAGGGCAGTAGTGCAGTTGTGACCATTAGAGCTTACTGCAGCCTCAAATTCCTGGGCTCCAAGGAATCCTCCAGCCTCAGACTCCCAAAGCTGGGCTTACAGGCATAAGCCACTGTGCCCAGCCTGTGAATGGTTTTTACATGAGATGAGAATATTCAAATTAAAAACTGTAATTCAAAAAAGTCTAATTTTAAGTACCACTAAAAGCAAGATGCATTTATATCAACATTAAGTGTTAAGTTAATCCATGCTCAAAGAGCCAAATGCCTCATCATTGTCGTGGAGCCAATTTCACTGTCTACTGCTTCACTAGAGCTCCATTCTGAGTGTCTTTTGCTACTCAATCTCTGTTAAAATTATTAATGTCCTGATCCCAGTGCCTTAGAAACTCCTAGTGCACAGATATATTCAGATATATTAAATATTTTATTGATTTGATCAGAAAGCCTTCAAAACATCTTGAGAAATATATCTACTCCTAAGGCACACATTTTTCCTACAAGGTAAGCCTACTAATATCTGCATTACATACCATTTTGTTAAACTTTTCTATCACACCTGTTTGTTCTTGATCTGAGAAGGAACTTGCTCTCACCTTTAGGAGTAAATAAGTTTACTTTTTAAATAAGCAGGAAAAATTACTCAGATGAAGCCATCACCTTCCTCACTGGTGTCCTCATTCTATGCGCTCTTATGCTTGGTGCATACATTTGCAAATGCACACACAGCCAGGAGGAACACAGAAAGAGTGGCAGGTAGTTGCTTCCTCCAATTAAACTTCATATCAACAAATCATTGAGCCTTCCTTATTCATAGCCAAACAACACAGAGTCATCTAAACAGAGATTCTCAATAGAGAGTAGGCTATTGGAATTGAGCAATGAGTAGAGTAGGGCACATGTGGTTTGGCATAGCATATTCAATATTTTAATATAAATTTATGTTTGGGAAAACCATTCCTCATTCTTTCCTTAATAGCTACAAAAAAATAAAGCTGAACCAAATTTTCTTGGTTGGTGGGGAGCCACAAAAGATATATAGTCTTAAGCAAGGTATATATTCACCCCTATGAGAAATATATCAAAACCTTAGGGAAGTTGTATAAAATACATTTGATTATCAAAACTGAACATAGATTTTGAAGGCCTGAGAAATCCTGAATTGATATGAATTCTAAACGAGGCTGCTGCTGGTCATGTATAGAAAAAATAGCTTTTGAGTACAGAAAAGCTGTAGACATGAAAGAGTATAATTGAAGAAGCAAGCTAAGTGATCAGTATTTTTAAAACTACTCAATACATTCACAAAATATATTTATTATAGAATCAATCAATAAGAATAATACAACCAAATATGAACACAAAAATTTTAAGTGACAGCTGTCATAATAATAGCCTCAACAGATTTTGAAATCTCACTCTTCATTTAAACAAAGCTGGAAAGATGGTTATTCAAGATCTGTGTTTACAAAAAAAAGGTTAATCTGGTTGCATAAGTAAAAATGTTGACCATTTACACTGTGTTAAAATTTTTACATATTTAACAAAGTTATATATGCTTTTACTATCATAGTTTAAAATGTATTTTGAAAAATAAAATTCTGGCTGGGCACAGTGGCTAGGGCCTGTAATCCCAGCACTTTGGGAGAACAAGGCAGGAGGATTGCTTAAGGCCAGGAGTTAGAGGCTGCAGTGAGCTGTGATCATGCCACTGCACTCCAGCCTGGGCAACAGCAAGACCGTTTCTTCAAAAAATAAAAATAAAATTCTAGTCAAAGACTTGCAAAAACTGATATACCTTCCTGAAACCCTAATTTTATTCAACCATGTTTAATACCATTAGATGAATGTTACCACTTATTTTCCAGATGATGAAACTTAAGCTCAAAAAATTTACTGAAGGTCACAGATCTAGAAAGGTGACAAATGAAGGCTAGACCCCCCCTGCCCCACTGCATTGATTCCCAATACTGAGCTTTTTTCCCCTATACCAGGAATAGATGTGCTTTAAAAAAAATTTTCTTACACCTATTACATATCCAATATTAAGACAAGCAGCTGTGAATTATAATTTTATGGTTGATGCATTTACAACAAAAAGAAAAGCTACTTTTTTCTACTTTAATGTGAAGCACAAGATGGTATCATGCAAACTAGGAAGGTAGAAATTCTTCATAGAATTGCAGTTGTCTTTTCAATGGCAAATTGGTATCTTTACACAATTCTACAATAATTTTTCTGTTAAGTACTTCTGACTGTTGCACTGATATTAGTGAATTTCCATAAGCTTGATAGGTGAAATCAAACTATTTAACCTCAGGTCAGAGAAACATCAGAACTATGAACATACATTCATGTAAAACCAAGTTATAAAATGTTTACAAGTTATTTCACTCAGTAAGGACTTCTTTCCCAAAGAGTAAAGACAACTTCTATTCTCCTATTCCAGGAAAGTTTACATAATGTCTGCAGGAAGAAAAAGGATGGAAAGCTTTCCTCTGGCTTTTTCTCCTTCAGCTGCATGGATGTAACTAACCCAGGTAGCTGCAGGTAATGAAGCTGGCAGGCTGCCTGAGACCATCCTGTTACACTGAGCACATCACATAAAGTATTGTCTGCATATCAGTCCCAACAATATCTCCACACCATAAGCCATCTTTTTACTTCCCAGACATTTCTCTTGGGGCTTGCAGTAGACTGAGTCCCAGAGAAAGATTTGATAGTTCAGGGATGATTTTTTTCCCAGTCAGTCCAACAGGGACCACTCATCCCACCAAGCCTGAAGGAATTTGTATGGCAGTTCACACCTGAGGCTCAAGAGAGCATGGACTCCTTCTATTGCTGTCCCTACAAGCCCCATCAGTTTTTCACTTACTCCTTCATTCACCCTTGCAAGTAAATTGCCAACCCGAGATTTTTCATGTCTGGAATGACTGCAGAAAGGACACTTCGAAGTTTCTTGATGTATCAGTTAGGAATTCATTTTCTTGCAACAAAAGAAAACCTGACCCGGCATGGCCTAAACAAAGAAGCGTTTATTTTTCTCACCTAAAGAGGAGTCCGAGTAGCCTGATGATTCCAGGGTTGGCATTTTGTGGGTATCTGTGGGTGTTCTTGGTCTTGCCAGCACGTGTGTTGCCTCATAGATGCAAAACTGTTGCTGCAGTTTCACACAATCATCCCATCATGTTCAAGGCAGAAAGAAAGTGGAAGACAACAGCCCCATCCATCTCTTGTATCAAGAAAGCTAGCACTTCCAGGACTTCCTCAGCAGATGTCTGCCCACGTTTCACTGGCCGGAACTGTGCCCCTTAGACACCGAGAAGCCGGCCAGCTGGGGAAGAAAGTATTTTGCTTTCCAACCTCTTTAACGGAAGGGTAGCAAGAGAGAAGGGTTTTGGGAATCACTGTTGAATCAACAAACCAACAGTGTCTATTATACTTGGGTTTAAAATTAATAATGCATTTATTATAGTAACAAATTCAAAAACCATGTTTCCCTTCAGCCTTTAACTTCAGTTTACAAACCTATTTTCTACTTATAAATCTTGTAAAATCAAACCAATCTCCTTCACTTTTTAGTTTGTAAATGTTTAACTCAAGTTGAAAAAATTGAACTTTTAACCAGTCTCACTCAAGACAAAGTATAATGAACTGTTTTAAACAGCATCTTAAATGTAATGATTAATTTTATTCTAAATACAAGGCCGGGCGCGGTGGCTCACGCTTGTAATCCCAGCACTTTGGGAGGCCGAGGCGGGCGGATCACGAGGTCAGGAGATCGAGACCACGGTGAAACCCCGTCTCTACTAAAAAATACAAAAAATTAGCCGGGCGTGGTGGCAGGCGCCTGTAGTCCCAGCTACTCGGAGAGGCTGAGGCAGGAGAATGGCGTGAACCCGGGAGGCGGAGCTTGCAGTGAGCCGAGATTGCGCCACTGCACTCCAGCCTGGGCGACAGAGCCAGACTCCGTCTCAAAAAAAAAAAATAAATAAATAAATACAAGTGGATTATCCCTAATCTGAAATTTTGAAACCTGAAATGTTTCAAACTCTGAAACTTCTTGAGCACTGACAAGATGCCACAGTGGAAAATTCCACACCTGACCTAATGTAATTGGTTGCAGCCAAAATGCAGTCAAAACTCATTCATGCATAAAGTCATTTTAATATTGTATAAACTTACTTTCAGGCCATGTGTATAAAGTATATATGAAACAAATAAATTTTGTGTTTAGATTTGGGTTTCATTTCCAAAATATCTGAGAATGCATTTGCAAATATTCCAAAATCTGAAAAAATCTGAAACCTAAAACTCTTATGTTTCCAAGCATTTTGAATAAGAAATACACAATCTGTATTTTTTTTCTTTTTTTTTTTTTGAGACAGAGTCTCACTCTGTCACCCAGGCTGTAGTGCAGTGGTGTGATCTCATCTCACTGCAACCTCCACCTCCCTGGTTCAAGTGATTCTTGTGCATCAGTCTCCTGAGTAGCTGGGATTACAGGTGTGTGCTACCATGTTCGGCTAATTTTTGTATTATTAGTAGAGATGCTGGGATTACAGGCGTGTGCTATCATGCTCAGCTAATTTTTGTATTATTAGTAGGAACAGGGTTTCACCATGTTGGCCAGGCTGGTCTCAAACTCCTGCCCTCAAGTGATCTGCCCGCATCGGCCTCCCAAAGTGCTAAGATTACAGGTGTGAGCCACTGCACCCGGCCTCAACTTGTATTTTAAATGCATGCTTAAAAACTTTAGAAAATCGAATAAAACGTATTTTAAATATAGTAAATGTCAAGTTACCTTAAATAGTCCAGTGCTGCTTATACACTTAAACTCTCTTATAATGTAAAATCACAAGCTTGAACTTAATTACCTGTTTTAAGTTGAAATTAGTAGGTTCATCTGTTATTCCTTAATTGCCTAATTCTCATAATCATAAAAAACACTCCAACCCCCCCAATAAGCACAGATTATTCCCACATTAAAATATAATTCCATTACTATACATTTGATTAATTTTATTGTCTCTATATTCTAAAATTTATCACAGTTTAAAATACACATATTTATTAAGGGGAGAATTTTATCATAACAGATCAACAAGAGTTTCATCTCAAACAAGCTGAGGTTACTTTTGAGCCAAGAAGTTTTTTTACCAGGATATATATCTTGAGTTTCCTATAACTGGGATGATTCCACCTGAAGCTTTTGTTAAAGGAACCCCGAGTGCCCACCCCTCAGGGGCAGCTGATCTTAAAGTACACATCCCCTGTGTTCAAGTTTCCCAGAAGAAACACTTTTTCTTTGCCCTTATGCTCAAGGACTGGGAACCTGCAAATTAAACCAACAAGAGGCTGATTTGTATGCATATGGCAGCTAACTAAAGTAATAGCTAGCTTGCCAAACAGAGGCTAGTGTTCCTAAGTAGGGGAAAGGAGGAGGAAGAAAAGCCTTCCATGGGAAGAAAATCATTTCTTTAGGAAGGACAAAGGGATTTTTAGAAGAAAAAACAGGAGATAAAGTTTGTGATGATGTTTGTTTATGCAGGTGCATGTAGCCTATCCATCCTTTAAGGATATGAATTTCCCCAGGGAAGGGATTTATGACAGGTTTACTGTCAGTCTCTCTCCTGGGAGTAGACTCACCCAAAAGAGGGAATTTAGGGAAGGATTGTTTCCCAGAAGTTTCAGATTTTAGTCAGATAAGGGAAACTCTGAGAAAGCTTCTTTCTGCATCTGGCATCTGTTGATTCTCAAATGTCTTCACCTTAAAATAATCTTTGTACGAACTCTGGGGTTCTGAGTGGGTCCTCACACCTGTTAAAAGATAATTTTAAAAGAAGGGGAAGTGAAAGGACAAGGAAGAGGAGGTAAAATCATGATATTCATATAAATATAAAATAAAAATGTCTCAAAGACCTCAAAGACTAATTCATTTACTAATGAGGGAACCAGTAAGATGTTACAAATAATTCAAAGGAGACTTCAATGCACACACACACACACAGACACACACACGCCAACAGGAATATTGACATAAATCTGATTAACACATGCAAAAGAGACCAATAATCTATGGGGCAATAATCAATGTATCTCACAATCTGCATCTATCTGTCACACCTAATCTGCATTTCTATGAACAATAAATCATTTGCATTACTATAACTATTCTACAACTTACAGAGTTGTAACATACAGTCATAGAACATTTCAGTTAGCAATGAAACAGACCCTGTATATGACAGCAGTCCCTTAAGATTACAATGGAGCCAAAAAATTCCTATCACCTAGTGACATTGTAGCCATTATAACATTATAATGTTATTATATTGTATATAGAACATATATTATGTTATATATAACATAATAT
>NW_026652312.1:353201-404249 GCF_009828535.3 Hylobates moloch | reverse complement strand
AAGATACCTGATACAGCTGTTGAATCATAATGTTATGAAAATGTAGAACTAATTTCATGATACAATCATTGAGGAGCTATATCTGCCACTAAATATAAATTTTAAAGACAGGACATAAAAAGATAATATTCAGAAAAGAAGTTATGTGGAGAAGAATATTCAAAAGAGCTGCATGAAAACACAGGCAGGTATGACCAGTTAAATCATCTTCAAAGTATCTGTGGCTGGAGGCTGACAATTCATCAAAGAATTTTTCTTAAAATCTTGATGTTTAAAGTGTTCTTAAAAAATTAATAAAGATATAAAAAGTCTCAACACAGATCGGTTTATTTATATGTATGCTTGAGATCTCTGAAATATGTGATGTTCTGCCAGTAATGGCCTTCGGCATGCAAATCCCTTTTTTTTACTTTGTTTTAAACAATTGGTTGAAAAAAGATTAATTTTGAGTAATTTCACAAGTGAGAACATTGTTTATAGCACAGCTCATTATTATATAGATTTGACTATGTCCTTCATCAAACTATGTGCTCCGAAATGACTACATACAGTCAAAGCCTGTCATACATGGATTGCTTCTCTATGAGAATGTTAATTGCCCTGTTATTAAGAAGTCCCGCCATACTTCACAAAGGAAGTAGTCACTTTTATTTTTTTCATGCTTTGATCATTGATCCAAATACATTTTTACATAATAAGCTTTTAATGATTATTCGAACTATTCTGTTCTTATTTCTTCATAATTATGAGTATTCTAGAAAGTTCAAAAGATTTACAAACTTGGTAAGGATAATAAGAACATAACTGTACTGGGAGTCTACAGAAATCTTTGAAATTATATGAATCTCAGATTTTAAAGTGTTATAGTTAATATGTGGCCGACACAAAAACCTGCACACAGGTGTTTATAGCAGCTTATTCGTAATTGCCAAAACTTAGAAGCAACCAAGATGTCTTTCAGTAAGTGAGTGGATAAATATATATTACCAAGTGTGAGAAGCTAGTTTGAAAAGGCTACATACTGCATGATTCCAATGACATAACATTCTGGAAAAAGAAGAACCATGGAGATAGTAAAAAGTTCAGTGGTTACCAGAGGACTTTTAGGGCAGTGAAACTACTCTGTATTATACTATAATGGTGAATACATGTCATTATACATTTGTCCAAACCCATAGAATGTATAACATCAAAAGCGAACTCCAATGTAAACTACGGACTTTGAGTGACAATCGTGTGTCAGTGTAGGTTCATCAACTGCAACAAATGCACCACTCTGGACTGGGGAGTGTGTTGATGGTGGAGGAGGCAGGGACTATATGGGCACTCTCTGTACCTTTTGCTCTATTTTGCTGTGAACCTAATAGCTATAAAAAATAAGGTCTACTTTTTAAAATGGCATTGTTGCCCTTCAAAGTCAGAATAGGATGGTTATGTGAAACGTTATCAAATATTCATACCTTTCAATTGTTTATGGAACAATTTTTACTTCTTAAGTTTGTCTCCTCTAATTTTACTATTCAACAAGTAATTTTCAGCATCCCTAACCAGAGATACAAACAAATAATGACATGGGCTTTGTTTACAATGAGTGTTCTTTTTTGTTGGTGGGGGGTGGGGGTAAGATTAAAGCACTTGAAAAAATTGGACAACCAATATGTGATGAAATTTAATTAACTGGTTGTTAGTGTAGATGAGTGTGTCTGGTGCAAAGAGGTTAAAGTGGACTGCTTTTTGAAGTATTGATAGTTTTAAAGTTCTTATAGTCCTCTTCATTCTATTAAATGTTTATTTGTAGGGGTATAAATATAGCAAATCAGATAATATTTCAAAACTCCAATCTTTAAATTAGCTTGGACGCTCAAACATTCTTTCCTAGAAACGCAATTGCAAATAATGACTAATTTTTCTTCAAAAAAGGAAGTAAAAGAATATTTATCTAATAGGATTAGAATCTCACCTAGATGCAAGCCAATAAAGTCTGAGTCAGGAATTCCGACAAGGCTGGAGCCCAAATTTCAGGAGGAAGTGATAGTGATGAGGCGGAATGGTAGTGATGGAGGAGGAGTTCCAGGAATCGGGGAAGGTATAAAAAACCAGAATGAGACTTCTGGATTGAAGATGGAGTTTGAAAGTGTTGAAGTGAGTGAGAAAGTGTTGAGCTGAATTGGAAAACTCACATGGTGAAGCTCTTGGGTAAGGAGGGAAATTAAGGCAAATGAGTTATCTTTATTCTTGCACCCTACCGTTCCCCCAGAGAGTCTCAGTGGTGGTACTGCCATGCTTCCAGCTGGTCAAGCCAATTCAGAACATTCTGTCCATTTCCATTCTACCCCTAAATTACACGTCAAATATGTTCACTTCTCTCCTCTCCACTGGCGCCATTCTAGACTAAGCCTCATTTGTCTATTACCTGGAGCACTGCAAAGTTTCCTAATCAGCAGCCCAGCTTTCCCTCCTGCCCTCCCCTCAAGTCTCCTACCCAATGGCACTCCACCCCAGTAGCCAGAATTATGTGACCAAAACATACCTGTTTCCTAAGTGGCCCCTTGGCTTCAAATTCTTCATTGATTCCCCTTTGCATTTTAAATAAAACCCAAACTTCTTCCCTTTGCCTAATGATGCTTCTCTACCTCATCAACCTCAGCTCATGTCATTTGTCCCTGCTCACTGGGCTCCATCACCACAACCTTCCCAGAGTTCGCTAATCCTCAGCCTGAAGCCTCTTCCTCACCACTTTAACTACCACCACCACTTCCCCACTCCTACCTCCCCTACTCTCATGGGTGATTTCCTTTTCTTCCTCCAGATCTCAGCTTAAATGGCACCATTTTACAGAGGCCTCCTTCTAACTACCCCTTGTACAAAGCACCAGCACACAGTTATTTTTCATTACATCACCTGTTTTCTTTCTTTTTAGACCTCTCCATAAATTGTAAATATTTATTAACTTGTTTCATTCAATGATGCATGCATAAAATCTTGCACAGGGCCTTACACTTAGCAACTATCCAATATAGAAATTATCACATGGCACCTGCTTTCCTGTTATCCTCTATGTCTTCTTCTTTCTCTAATACTAATACAGGAGTTATTAAGAAATTATTTTAGGCAGTTAGGGTAAAAGAGGCTGGACGCGGTGGCTCACACCTGTAATCCCAGCACTTTGGGAGGCCAAGATGGGCGGATCACCTGAGGTCAGGAGTTCAAGACCAGCCTGACCAACATGTTAAATATAAAATTAGGTGTGGTGGTACATGCCTGTAATCTCAGCTACTCAGGAGGCTGAGGCAAAAGAATCGCTTGAACCCGGGAGGCGGAGGTTGCCGTGAGCCAAGATTGTGCTGTGGCACTCCAGCTTGGGCGACAAGAGCGAAACTCTGTCTCAAAAAAAAAAAAAAAAAAGAAAGAAAGAAACAGTAAAAGAGTCCTCGGTGGAATTTTCCTTTAATAAAAAGCAGCCCCAAACCATTTCTTTTCTAACAGAAAGCAGCCTGAAAAGTCAAGCTGCAAGCACAGATATGCAAGCTGGAAGCTTTCATATGTAAATGTCAGCAGCTGTACCTGGAAGCCAGATACATTCAATATGGCGATTCCCGCTCCCTTTTCCTTATCACCATGTGTGTGGGTATCACAGCACTGGCCAGGTAAAGCCACATGTGCAGGTGTCACCACGACAGCCAGGTAGAAGCCACATTTGCATAATAAAAGATTAGGGTGGGAGGGCCAGTCTTTTAGGTCTTTTCGCAGGCTATGTAAATGACACACCTGGTGAAACCAATCCCCTGGGCTCTATGTAAATCAATCACCGCCTCCTCAAGCCTCTGTACAAAATCAATCATGTTCTGCCCCAAAACCTGGAAACCCTCTCTTGGGCCACCAGCTTTCTCATCATGAGGAAACTTTCTCTCTCTACTTTTTTGTCTATTAAACATTCTCTCCTTAACCTACTCCACTTGTGTGTCCTTGTCCGTAATCATCTCAGGGTGAGACAATGAACCACGGGTTTTCCACAGACAATGAAGTCGTTTCAATACCAGACCAGCCTGGATTCTGAGTCCATAGTAAGAATACAACAAATTTCTGTTTTTAAAATTATTGGCTGAAAATTGTTTGTAGAAGAGGGTAATTGGATTGAACTGTGAAGTATGGGCAGATGTTTCATAGAAGAGAGGAATGGAGAGGCACTCCGGGTGGGAAACAGCATGAACAAAGGCAAAGAGGAAAATGTTGGCATCTTCTGGAATCATGGAAAGAACATCCTAAGAGGTGAAGGTTCCTAGAAAATAACTGGCATCAGGGTTGTAGAAACCATGATGAGAAAGACAAATGATTATAAAATATCAGGGAGAAACTGCTCTTTGCCATGCCTTTGTATTAACCGCCTTCAAACTTTGTGTCTTCTCCCTTTTTCCTCAGTTTCTCATGGGGGTGGACAGGATATCAAGTGCTCCCTTGGCTATTTCCCCTGTGGGAACATCACAAAGTGCTTGCCTCAGCTCCTGCACTGTAATGGTGTGGACGACTGCGGGAATCAGGCCGATGAGGACAACTGTGGTGAGTGAAGCCCCTGCAGTCACAGTGAGAGAAAGGAGCAGAAAGGACTGAAGGTGAAGTCGCTGAGACTTCTCTCAACAAAAAGACAAAACTAAATTAAAATACAAAACACACGTTGCTTAAGGAAATCTTACACTTATTTCAGTAGCTTAAAATATCCACTCTTTTCTTTTCTTTTTTTTTGAGACAGAGTCTCGCTCTGTTGCCAGGCTAGAGTGCAGTGGCACGATCTCGGCTCACTGCAACCTCTGCCTCCCGGGTTCAAGTGATTCTCATGCCTCAGCCTCCCGAGTAGCTGGGACTACAGATGCCCACCATCACGCCCGGCTAATTTTTTTTATTTTTAGTAGAGACAGGGTTTCACCATGTTAACCAGGATGGTTTCAATCTCCTAACCTCATGATCCACCCGCCTCTTCCTCCCAAAGTGTTGGGATTACAGACATGAGCCACCATGCCCGGCCTTAATATCCACTCTTTTCTATGTAATGGTATCACAGCCAATATTCCAGGCAAGTGGTGGTTGTTCATAGAGTAAGTTTTAACCAAGGTTGTCCAACCCACAACCCGCAGGCTGCATGCGGCCCAGGATGGCTTTGAACACAGCTCAACACAAATTCATAAGGTTTTTGAAAGCATTAGATTTTTTTGTGATTTTTTTAAAGCTCATCAGCTATCATTAATGTAAGTGTATTTTATGTGTGGCCCAAGACAACTCTCTTCCAGTGTGGCCCAGGGAAGCCCAAAGACTGGACACCCCTGTTTTAACCCAACAAACCTGCCCAAGTAAGGTGTTAGAGGCAGAATACTGTTGAAAATGAGAATATGGGCTCTGGAGCCAGACTGCCCAAGTTTGAACCTGGGTATAACGATAACCAATTATCTAAGCTTGAGAACATTTCCTAGCCTCTCTGTGCCTCAGTTTCCTCATTTTATAAAAGGGCATGGTAATTGTGCCTATACTAGAAGAATTCAGGAAGATTAAGGGTACAGAATTAGAAGAGTACTAGACATCTAGGAGGTGCTGTCTAAGTGTTGGATGCTGTTGCCCTTATCTTTTGGGAAGAAAAGTGAGTGCTTCTAAAAGAGACAAAACAATATGTAAATACAACTTACTTACTACTTAACCAACAACCATACCTCTGGATTTATAAAGCCGGTAAGTAGGGCTTCTGGCCAATTTGAATATGGGAAAATAGCTTTCAGTTAGAATTTTGTTCAAACTTCTGAAGCCTTAAAAATACAAAGTTAGAACCTGAATTGTTTGGATCTGAGTCACTGGGAAAATAAACTTCGGTTAATTATGTAAAATAGTAAGATTTCTCACCTGTCAAGAAATAAGGTACTATTTTGGGAGGACTAAAAGATGCATAACAATGTTATTATGCAAAGTGTCACATAAATAATATACGCTAACGAGGCCTTGCTGTGATCACTCCCCCAAGTATTTCAGGCTTTTTAAGAAACCACCTTGAAGGAATTAAGTTTCCGTTAACATAAAATAAGATGAACACCAGGCTTGAAAATCCTCCTACCTGAAAAAAATCAGCTAGGTCACACAAGCAAACCTTAACTGAGCTTATTTCTTGAATGTAACTGAAATTTAGGTTGTTTCTTGTAAATGCCTCTGATAATCACAAACAAAACTTAAATCGTCTTTCTAAAGTGGTATAAGGTAAATCACTTTTAACCAATCCCCTATCACCTGGAAACCCCGTTGTAATAACCAGTCATGGAAAAGGTTGAAGTACTTCCTCATTTTCACTTTATGAGCAATCCTATAATATGTGCCTCTGAGCTTTCTTTACTGCCTGGGCTGAAATCTCCCTGATATCGAGCTGTACTTTCTCTTGCTGTAAGATAATAAACTTTTAAATTTTTATAACTCAATCTGATTTTATTTTTGACACTTCTTAGTTTGAAACACTGTTTCTATGTGATGGCAGTAACTCAAGTATAACCACACTATCTAAACTAGTGAGCTTAAGCTGCAATTGTATTTGATTTGGATGGCCATAAATATGTTTTCATTTACTTAAAAAAAAACATCTTGTTAAAATCAATTAATATTACATAATTTTTTAATTAGATGAAACAGTGTTTTGCCCACTGCCAGCCAGTTCCCCCTCGACCTGCTGGCAATTCAAACAGAGAGTTCTAGACAGAGCAACAGGAAAACTTCACTCCAATTAAAATGGCAGCTGGAAGCAGGAAAGGAACGTGGTAGGAGTAGCAAATTTACCAGCAAATGTAGCTTCTCAGTGGAAAAAAAGCTTGGGAACTCTAGCTTTAGGGCTAAGTTTAAAGAGGCCAAGTAGCAAAAGTAGCAATCCTTACAGTAATAATCCTTAAAATCATGCAAGTTTTTCAGGATTCACCAAAAAGCACATTTAGACAGAGGCATTAGGGCACTGGGGTTTCAGAGAGAAGTTCAGTAATCAAGAGTTAAACTCTAGCTATAAAGGGAGACAAAAAATGGCTTGTTTTCTTTTCTATAAAACGGGAATAATAAGAGTATCAATGTTCATGAGTTGTTAACAGGATTCCATGAGATAATGTATCCGAGATGCTTAGCAGAGTACAGGTGCTATGGACTGAATGCTTGTGTCCCCCATAAAGTTCGTATGTTGAAGCCCTATCCCCCAATGTGATAGGATTTGGAGGTGGGATTTGGGGGATGTAATTAGGAATACATGAGGTCATAAGGGTGGATTAGTATCCTTATGAGTCCTAAGGGAGCTTGCTTCATCTCTCCACCATGTACGGAAACAGCAAGAAGACTGCTGTCTGTGAACCAGAAAGTGGGCCATCACTAGACATGACTCTACCAGCACCTTGATCTTGGACCTCCCAGTCTCTAGAACTATGAAAAATAAATGTTTATGTTTAAGCCACCCAATCTATGATACTTAGTTATAGTAACATGACCTAAGACAATAGGACATGAAATTAGCACTCAATAAATTTTACCTAGTGTTATCAGTTAGCTGTAATTATATTACAAACATAGTGGCCTAAAAAGTAACCATTTATTTAGCTTATGATTCTTGGGGTCAGCAATTTTGGATGGACTCCGCTGAGATCAGCTAGGCAGTTCTGGTCTCAGCTGGATTTTCTCATGCACCTGCAGTCATCTGTGGATCAGCTATGCCATGATGCCTGGGACCTTGTCTGTGTCCTTAATTCACCATTGCCAACGTTTGAAAACTCTCAAGTCCAGTTTTGGAAATCTGGGAAAGATCATAATTCACTCTTATAAAGACATGTCTATGTAAAAAATAACTATTTCAATTTGTTACTGATCTTCTTATGCCAGAATCACATAACTTTCTTGAAATTCACCTAGATCACTGGATCTCCAAAAGTAGTCCTGAGACCAAATTCATCAACATTACCCAGGAAGTTGTTAGAAATAACACATTTTGGCCAGGCCCAATGACTCACACCTGTAATCCCAGCACTTTGAGAGGCCAAAGTGGGAGGATTGCTTGAGTCCAGGAGTTGGAGATCAGCCTAGGCAACATGGCAAAAACCTGTCTCAATATTTTTTAAAAAAGAAAAAATAATTATTTTAAAATATTTATATAAAAATTTAAAAAAAGAAATGCAAATGCTCAGGCTCCATCCCAGACCTATTGAATCAAAAGCTCTGTTTTAATAAGAGCCTCGTGTCATTCTAATACACACTAAGTTTTGAGAACCACGAACCTAAACCCAATGAGCAGAAAATCAGGAATGCATGCAAAATGGTAGCAACAGCAGAGATACATTAGAATCAAGTTTTCAATATGGTATGCAAGTATTCTAACTTGCTCACAAACTCCATTATTATCAATTATCTACAATTTTTAGCTCCTCTAGGAAAACCGGTACTCTAGTAGTGGCAGTCATCTAGAAATAGAAAAAAAAAATTAATTCCGTTCAAAACCTCAAAGATGCCCAGTTGGCATGCTGCTGCTGTCCATGCAAAAATAGGCTGGAACTTTCCAGGAAGGATGGCAGAATTTCATTACCATCTTTAGAGTCTAGGTGATGGAAAAATTATGAGATACAGTTATTTCTGTTTGTCTCTAATTGCTTTAATTTCCCTTGCGAAATGAGTGGTTTTTTCCTTCATTTTATAGTATCTGGATAATTTATGCTCCCAAGGCTGTTTTCTTCTTCTCCTTCTTCTCCTTCTCCGTCTCCTTCTTCTTCTCCTTCTCCTTCTTCTTATTCTTCTCTCTTCCTTTTTTTCTTTTGAGACAGAGTCCCACTTTGTCACCCAGGCTGGAGTGCAGTGGCGTGATATCAGCTTACTGCAACCTCTGCCTCCAGGATTCAAATGATTCTCCTGCCTCAGCCTCCCAAGAGCTGGGGCTACAGGTGCGTGTTACCACGCTCAGCTAATTTTTTTGCATTTTTAGTATTGATGGGGTTTCACCATGTTAGCCAGGATGGTCTCGATCTCCTGACCTCGTGATCCACCAGCCTCGGCCTGCTAAAGTGCTGGGATTACAGGCATGAGCCCACCACACCTGATCGGCTGTTCATTTTTAAAACATCCATGTGTAAATTCTGTTTAATACTAATTAAATTAAGTCAGAAAGTTGCTTCTTTTCAGAAGATGTAAACCTCATGCATATTTTCAGTCATGTAAAATACAATATCTTAACACACAAATATAAGAAAACCCCATAATTAAAAACCACTTTTAGAGCAATAACTTACAACTTAATAGTATATTGTCAAATAAAATACCTTCTTTTAATAAAAGGGCTTTTTTCTTAATCAGACCTTTTAAGGTATATCTTAAACTCCAGAAACCTCTCCCTTATTCTGTCAAGCTATTTAAACCTTGACGCTAATAATAATTATTAAAATGGAAAAATAAGTCAAATGGAAATTGTAGAAATAAAATTTAGGGAGATCGCTGGAAAAAAAAGAAACACTAAATGAATTAAACTGAGTCCCTATATTTGAACTAATATATGAACTAATTATATTTAGAAAGAACGGTCACTTTTGTGTTATCACAGGCACTTTAAACAAGTACTCTTATTTAGTACATATTAAGGTCCCAGTTTTCTCAGAAAACTCATAAATAATTAATTTCCCTATAATTAAACACTTTATTAAGTATAACAAATAAAATATTTCAGCACAAAGAGCATTGACGTTAACTCAGTGAAGATTTTTTGTGAACACAATGCAAGCAAAATCAATAGATTTAAAATTTTTCAGTTGAATTCATATGAATCCTTTTTTCTAAAATATTTACACAATATGGAATTTACATGTATACAGACATACATATATCAAAAACTGATTACACTATTTTTATAATAACTTTGATCCTTACTGGTAAACTTCAGTATAGATATGTATAGATGTTTCCTGAGTTATGCAATTTTATATAATTCCCATATAATTCCATTTGTCTTTTTGCCATGTGTCACTAACCCATTCTTCATCTCTACTCAGAACTGTCACAGACACAATCAAACAGCATAAGGACCAAAAAAAATTTTTTAAGTCATCAGAGCAGTGTTTGATGTGACAATGACAAATCCAAAAGGAGGGACCTTTCAGTTTTTCAGCTAGAACTATGATACCTGAGGGAATACGTCTGGGTAAATAACAAAGGAACCTGATAACAAAAAGTTGAGGGTTCTTCTTTAGGAATCATCTGTGTTCATTTTCAAATGAGTGCAAGCTCAGTAGTAAAAATGTTAAAGGAGCATCAAATTCTCACATGCTATTACATTAGTTCACTACCTCTAAATTTGTATTTAAAAGAAACTCTTTGCGTTTCTAGATTAGAATTTGCTCTAGCATTCCTTCTGTGTTATAAACAGAAGGCTGTGCTAAATGAGGGCTCCCCCTCATGGTTACACTAACCCAACCTTATCCGAGAGACAGGTTGAATTACTATACTGGGAAGACTGGCATTCTGGTGCCTCTCCACTGTACTCTTGTTCTTTAGCACTTTAGCAGCCTTGTCTACAGGAAAAGGATAAAGGTCTTTGTCAGTCTGTTTACATATTACCAATTCTATAACCCATAGGGGAAATGGAAAACCTCTTCTAATACATTTTGGGTCGTTTAGTGTGTTAGTATCTGCCAAAAATTAACGTGCAAATAATGTGACCTTATTTGGAAATAGGGTATTTGCAAATACAATGCCAGTAAAGAGTGACATCATACTAGTTCAGGGTGGGCCCTAGATCCAATGACAGTGTCCTGCAAGAGACAGGAAATGGCATACAGAGATGCTGGAGAAAAGAAGGCCATGTGAAGACAGAGGCAGAGACTGGAGCGATGCTGCTACAAGCCAAGGAACACCAGGAGCCATCAGAAGCCGAAAGAGGCAAGGAAAGATTCTCCCCCAAAACCTTCTGAGATGCTGTGGCCCCGATGACACCTTGATTGCAGACGTCTGACCTCCAGAACTGTGAGAGAACAAACTTCTCTTGTTTTCGATTTTTTGTTTTGAGACAGAGTCTCACTCTGTAGCCCAGGATGGAGTGTAGTGGCGTGATCTCGGCTCACTGCAATCTCTGCCTGCCGGGTTCAAGCAATTTTCCTGCCTCAGCCTCTTGAGTAGCTGGAACTACAGGCACGTGCTGCCACACCCAGCTAATTTTTTTTATTTAGTAGAGATGGGGTTTCACCATGTTGTCCAGGATGGTCTCGATCTCTTGAGCTCGTGATCCGCGCATCTTGGCTTCCCAAAGTGCTGGGATTACAGGTGTGAGCCACCGTGCCTGGCCAACTTCTCTTGTTTTAAGTCACCAAGTTTGTGGGAATTTGTTACAGCAGCCCTGGGGAACAATGCATGTTAGGACAGGACATGGAGAAGGGCCAACTTCTGTGGGCCCAAAGAGACATTATTAAGGTCGATATAAAGTCCTGGTCCAGATTAAAGCGAGCCTTAGAATTTAGTCTTAGTGAATTTTAGACAGAATTTCCAATGAGCTGTTCTTATGCATAATTGTATGTGGTATAAAACCTCCTAAAGATGATTTTGCTTCACTGTTGACTTTCAGTTCTGGGTTGTGCTAAACTTGAACCACAGGGTTTTTACCAGGTGTTTTGTACTCTTTTATGTTATGGCGAGTCAGGTATGGCTACAAGAGACACCAGGGAGGCTCAGAAACACAGAAGTTTATTATTCCCACAGGTTCTAGAGATGGGAGACAGGGCATACCATACAGGGCTAGATGGGAAAGACACCAGGAGGCAGAAAACAGGGGTGAGAGGGGAGGCATCAGGTCAGAGCCTTTATTGGGGTTTCTGAGGGAAATGCAAGGCAGTGTAGGGTGAGCAGCTTAAGATGTGCTGGTTTGAATAATTTTGGAGGGCTCTAAACACTAGCAGTGGTCCTTACTTCCCAGCTACCTGGCCGTAGGATGATGAAGCGGAGGACTATTGCCTCCGGGGTGTGTGGGCTAGTGAGAGGAACTCTAGGTCTGGATTGGTTAGTTTGCATATCAAAGGCATGCTCTAAGCACCCTTTGCTCTCTAAGAACTGACAAGCCCTGGGAAAGACAATCTCTTACTAGCCTAGAAAGGTTTTTTAAAGGATGTTAAAGATCATAATATACAGAAAAAATGTTTAAATGTACAATATACCAAGTCTTTCTTGAGTTCAACTTTGCCAGCAATTCCCTCCCTACCTCCCACTTCACAAATGTACACAGAAAGTTGCAGCAACAAACAACAGTAAGTAGAAAGTCACCTTTACCATGTAGCAAAAACTGCCCTCTGCGTATGAATGCTTCTCTGAGAAGCTCCTTGAAAGTATGAACATTTTCCCACGTAAAGTTTTCTATTTCAGCTCCTTCCCAAGGTGATCTTAAATGCTTTGCCTTCCCTCCCCACTGCTCCAGACTTTGTTGTCTGTCAGTAATAGTTTACTTTGCAATTTTGCCATTCACTGCATATTTTAGGTTTGAAAAGACATCTTATGTTCTAGGTTTGTCTATGCATGACTATTTTTTTATTATTTTTGAGACTGAGTCTTGCTCTATCACCCAGGCTGGAGTGCAATGGCGCGATCTCAGCTCACTGCAACCTCTGCCTCCCAGGTTCAAGCGATTCTCCTGCCTCAGCCTTCTGAGTAGCTGGTATTACAGGCACCTGCCACCACACCTGGCTAATTTTTAGTAGGACCAACTTTTAAGCAACTTTGCTTAAAAGAAATACACTCCAAGTCACAGGATTTTTCTGAGACTAAATTCTAGCTGTCCTCCAATGCAATGTGAGAAGGACCCTAGTTGACTATGGCAAATCCCATAATGCAGTTCTTCCAAAGCTTGCTTTAAGACTCACCTAGGCCACTTATGAAAAATATAGATTTCTCAGACTCCATGCTGACCAAATAAATGAGAGTCTCCAGTGGAGAAGCCTGTAAATTTGTGTTTTTGATAAATGCCCCAGCTCTCAGTTTTTATTTTAGCATAAGGGAGACTGAGCTTTCTCTAAAGTGTCTTTAAGGACAGAAATCCAATCATTCATTCATTCAATCAACAAGTATTTAGTAAGCCCATGCAGCATGCAAGATCAGATTTTTCTTAATCTATGTTTTTAAACTTTATTTACAGCATGACTATATCATTTTTAGCTGAAAAGCTCTTTTTTAGTAAAAATATTTGTTTTATTGGTGCCATTTTTACAGCACTACCAATACATACTGGAAACCATATCCCCTAACACAATATTCTCTTCTGTGCGGTGCTTTTTCCACTACCCTAGACTGCCTCGAGATAAATCAGAGAATAAATTTCATCAGGATCATTACTGAAGTATGAAAAACCGTTCTGATCACTGCCCTATACATCCTTAAAATATGAAGGACACAGGATTTAAAATATAGAAACACACATACCAAAAGCTGTTTTCTTTAAAATGCTAACTCCCCAACTTTGCAATTTTGGCAACATTTCCCATGTTCTGTATATCTGCCTTCTGCCTTCTGGTGGGAGGAAGTAATGGGTAGAAAGAGGAAAATACTTTGGAAAGGCAGAAAGAAAAGTAAAAGCTGATTACTAAAAGGCTTGTTTGTTTGATGATGTTGCTATTTAATAAACACAATGGTGAGGACAAAGGATTAGGAAATGTCATATAGCCCATGGTTTTAAGCATGGCATTATCTATTAATGGTAAAAAAAAAAAATTCAGCAAATTGAAGTTGTCTATTTGTAAAAGCTCAGTTAAATATAGGATCTGCTAAAGAAGCAGAGTGAAAGAAAATCAGCATCTATGGCAGTCACCCAGCCACGTCTCATGAATTTCATAGCATCAGTGAAACATTACCCACAAAACAGCCCCGTGTTCTGGGATGCTGTCACTTCACCTGATTTCCATCACTGATGCTGAGGTAGGTGGATGTGGCAGTCACAGGAACATGAACGTGGTGCACAGAGTGAAGTGAGGCCCTGGTAGCCTGCAAGGTCAAAGCCTTCAAACCTTCACAAGCCCACTTCTCACTCACCTTCTGCAGATATGCATGAAAACTGTTTATATGAATACTCAAAGCCTCAACATACTCTGACCTACCTACTTACATGCTTTATTTGTAACATCGATAAACATATAACCACTCATAACACTACTATGTTTTTGGTAAATTGTCTTTAGTAATACCTTGATTTGCAATATTTTCATTGATTTAATAAAGAAAAATAATGTGAATTTGAATTCCAGTTAATAACAACTTCTGGTTGTTATTTAAATAAACTTTTTTATAATTCACACAATTCTGATGTAAGAGCCTCAATAACGGAAGTGAAACAGACAACAGAAAAATAAGCAGCAAATAGTGATAGCTAAATACTTAAAGCTGATGTCCCACAAAAGGTGAAATTCTGTAGATAGAATGTAAACTGATTACATAATTTCTTTGGCCTAGAAAAGAAATACAATAATAATTTATATTTTAATTATTTATTTATAATAAATCTGTTTCTTAGTCAAGTCACCTAACCTTTTTCAGTATCAATTTTTCTATCTGCAGTATCAATTTTTCTATCTGGGTTTCAGCTTATATATATATATCTGTAAGTGGAGATGATGATAATGACCAAATAGAGTTACGAGGATAAAATGGAGTACCTAGCACAACATAATGGGTACTTGCTAAATATGACTTCTTTCAGGGCTAAATGCTAACATTCAACCTCTCTGTTAAAAGGGGTGAATGAAAGTCTCTCAAAGAATTCTCCTTATCTAAAGATATGAAACAAGTTTACAAAAGTAAACTTGCCAAAAGGTCAAAAAACTCTGCAAAACTAGGAAAGGAAGACAATCCAATGCCATAAATTTCCAAAATCTCAAAACCTGACAGCCAAGGAAACATATGGTGATTCCGGAGCCCAGTAGAACAGAACATTTTGTAAGGCTCCTGACCCCATCCCCAGAACCCACGTGACATTTTTTTTTAGGGCAACCACAAAATTAAACTACACTAAATTTATGGGTTCAGAAAAAATGCACTGCTTTTTCACTCTCATGAGATTCCACTTGAGCTCCCCAAATTAACTAAATGTCTAATCATTGTTCCGCCGTACTTTAATCCAATGATTCAATCAGCCTCCCCATATCTGTCATTGTTAAATGGAAAAAACCGGAAACTACTGTAGGTATATTAGACAGAAATTAGGTAAGCAGAATCTTCTCAGAAGGGCTGGAAGAGTGGGTGTAAACAAAGTCGACAACCGTGCTGTTGGATCCATCATGGCTGCGACTGACAACGGAGACAGCTGCTGCTCCCGCCCCCAACACAGCTGCCTCTCTCGACACCCACAAGGCTGGTAGTATCTGAAATCCCCTTCCACAATTGCTCTTATGTCTCTGTTTTAGACAGAGCAGCAAAAAATGACCTTATACCTCTCTTCTAACCAAGATACATGTGAGTGCATCCAAATCCTGGCTGGCTCTACAGGGGGTGCGAAATGTCGTCTGAAGTTTTTCAGTCTCTGCTGCACAGAAAAACACCAATGAAGTTGGGTTAATCTACAGCATATTCCATAACAGGTTCTTTGCAGTTGTGCAATACAATGGCTGTTCCTCATGATCTGTTCCTTTGGTGACTCAATATTTGTATGCATTTGCTCCTCAATTTCATTTAGCCTAGGCCAGCATTGGGTTCAGATTTCAGTGGACAATCTAGCAAAACTACTGCTTGAGCTAACACATGGAATCCAGAAACTCCAGGAGGTCACTATATTAGTCCGTTCTCACGCTGCTATGAAGAAATACACGAGACTGAGTGATTTATACAGAAAAGAAGTTTAATTGACTCACAATTCCACATGGCTTGGGAGGACTCAGGAAACTTACAACCATGGCCAAAGGCACCTCTTCACAGGGCAGCAGGAGAGAGAATGAGTGCCAAACAAAGGGAGAAGCCCCTTATAAAACCATCAGATCTCATGAAAACTCACTCACTAGCAGGAGAACAGCATGGGGGAACAAGCCCCCATGATTCAATTATCTCCACCTGGTCCCACCCTTGACACGTGGGTATTATTACAATTCAAGGTGAGATTTGAGTGAGGACACACAGCCAAACCATATCAGATACCCAGATCGATTAGCTTTGCCCAACCTAAAGCTATATTTCTACTTCCTGGTCTAATGCTTGTAGAAACCATTCCCATGCAAATTCCTTGGGTTTCTGCTTATATAAAATAGCAAAATCTTTTGGTATGTCAGTCTTCTCTAAGTCCAGTTTGTGTTCTGCAGCATGCTGGGCTCTGGCTCCAGTTATAATAGGTTGAGAAGCAAAGAAGCCTGGTAATGAAAAGGCCTGAGGAGAGTTGGCAACTTATTTACCTCAAGTAAAGTAACTCATGTGTCTTCAAACAAACTACAGCTAACCTCATCAGACAGGAAAGGGGAGCTGCTTTTGCTTGCAAGGGAGGTTTTGTGGGAAGGGAATTTAGAGTGGTCAAATTCAACTGAACACACACAAATGTCCTAGTGCAATTCACAAGGTCTCTCTCGCCAATCAGTATTCTAATGTTCACTTAAAAGATATGACAGACTGGCCGGGCGCGGTGGCTCACGCTTATAATCCCAGCACTTTGGGAGGCCGAGGCGGGCGAATCACGAGGTCAGGAGATCGAGACCACGGTGAAACCCCGTCTCTACTAAAAATACAAAAAATTAGCCGGGCGTGGTGGCGGGCGCCTGTAGTCCCAGCTACTCGGAGAGGCTGAGGCAGGAGAATGGCGTGAACTCGGGAGGCAGAGCTTGCAGTGAGCTGAGATTGTGCCACTGCACTCCAGCCTGGGCGACAGAGCGAGACTCCGTCCCAAAAAAAAAAAAGATATGACAGACTGAGGACAGTGGCCCACACCTATAATCTCAGCACTTTAGGCCAAGGTGGGAGGATCACTTGAGGCCAGGAGTTTCAGACCAGCCTTAGCAACACAGAGAGACCCCCATCTCTACAAAAATAAAAAATTAGCTGGGCATAGTTGTATGCATCTATAGTCCCAGCTACTCAGGAGGCTGAGGTGGGAGGATCCCTTGAGCCCAGGAGTTTGGGGCTGCAGTGAGCTATGATCGCACCACTGCACTCTAACCTAGGCAACAGAGTGAGACCCTGTCTTAAAAAAAAAATTTTTAATGATATGACAAAATGTGAATTCAACTTATACTGTAACTTAACAACCCATAGGATCAGATTCTATATAATGTAGGGATACATCAGTCCTGAGGTAAGGCCACAAGAGATAAAAGATTATCTGAGGGTAGTCCTATCACCCAGGCTGGAGTGCAGTGTGCAATCTCGGCTCACTGCAACCTCTGCCACCCCAGTTCAAGCAATTCTCACGCCTCAGCCTCCCGAGTAGCTGGGACTACAGGCATATATCACCATGGCTGGCTAATTTTTGTATTTCTAATGGGGGTTTCTCCACCTTGGCCAGGCTGGTCTCAAAATCCTGACCTCAAGTTATCTGCCCGCTTCGGCCTCCCAAAGTGCTGGGATTCCAAGCATGAGCCACCGTGCCCAGCTGTTTCCTTTCTTTAATCTCTCCAGAGCTATTTCTTTGGCAATCCCACTTCACAACCCTTGAAATTTCTCATTTTCATTCTAATGATTTATCATAGCAAGAACTTTGCCAGAGTCTAGCCATCTAACAGACACATCATTCCAGGAAGCCATAGCAATAATTTAAGTGACTTCTTTTTGTCACTGTGTACCATTAATTATGAGAGTCCCATGTTCTAATAATAACATGATTGCCATTATCTAAGAAGAATCGGAATAGATAACCCATCCGATGTTTCCATCCTTGAGATGTCTGAGAGTCTGTTATCTGTAACCCCTTCTGGAAGGAGGAAACAGAAACCACTCTAGATATTTTTGGGAAAGAGAAGCTTAAGAAAAAAATATATTTTATACAGGAAAAATGTGTTTGTAGAATCATTTTAAGAGCTGCAGAAGAAGGAGTCAGAGGTAGGGAATACACCACTGTAGTTGCAAGCCCAAGATCAAGAAGCATCTGCTTCTGCCACAGCTGCTACTGCTAGTCATCTCTACATCCATGAAACTGGGCCCCTGAGGCTGGCTGCAGTAACTGCCCCAACTACCACTAGATATCCATGAGACTGATATGTATAAACCTCAGGTCTCACAAGAGTGCATCCAATTGGTAGAAGCTTATCTATAACAAGAATCCTGGCTGCTTGGGGTCTGGAAAACATATATTTAAGTTACCAACTTCTAAAGAATACGAAAGCATTCTAAAATGGGGGTCGAATAAAAGAGGAGCAAACATTCACAAAAGCCACCACAGTCTCAGGAAGTTTTAGTCTGTATTTGGCTATATATGCTGAATCTTTCAAATCTCCTTCTCCTCCTCCTGTTTCTCTGCCTAACATATCAACTGATGCATGTGTTAAGGGTTGGGCAGGCACCTTGAACTTGTTCCTAGGTGTTCAGGGGCTGGTATTTGCTGGTTTCTGGAGTGTTGTCCCTTGTCCACGAAGTTACTGGTGGCCTGCTAAAGTCCCATGCAGAAGTCTGCAGTGGCTCACACCTAATAATCCCAGCACTCGAGGCCAAAGCAGGGGGGATCACGTCACCCCAGAAGTTCAAGACCAGCCTGGGCAACATAGCAAAACCCCATCTCTACAAAAAAAAAGAAAAATTAGGCGTGGTGGTGCACACCTATAATCCCAGCTACTCAGGAGCCTAACGGAGGAGGATCACTTGAGCCCAAGAGGGAGAGGTTGCAGTGAGCTGAGATTGCACCACTGCACTCCAGCATCAGTGACAGAGCAAGATGCTGTCTCAAAAAAAAATTTTAATTTTAAAATTTTTAAAAGAAATCAATGCTAGACTTAATACTAACTTACAGAAATAGGACAAACTTTTATAACTTCACTCTCTGTTCATATGTTTGGGCATCCTTAGGGAGTCCTGGCAGCATTCAGAAAAAAATTTAGAAGGTCTGGAGAAGATCACATACAAAACCCTACCAAGAGAATGAAGGCTTGTACCATGTGCAGAGATCCCCAGAGAAACTGCTTCTTCATCCCTGGTCACTAGTCCACTCTGTCACATGCTTGACTGCACTGTCTCTTATGTTTAAAAGTAACTAAAAGATTATTAGGAATTCTGTGAGAAAAATTGTCTTCCTTTTATCCCACAAATAAAATCTTCTATTTTTTTAAAAGTGACATAGGGGTTTAAAATATAAATAAGAAAATATAGAAATATATATATATAAGCACTCAGAGAATAATCACTTTAGATACCATGGTGCCTTTCAAAAAAGAAAAAGAGAAAAGAAATGAGATCATGCCAGTCATGTTTTCTTTCTTTCTTAAAAGTTAATCAGAAAGGCACGGTGGCTCACGCCTGTAATCCCAGCACTCTCGGGGGCCGAGGCTGGCGGCTCACCTGAGGTCAGGAGTTCCAGACTAGCCTGGCCAACATGGTGAAACCCCGTCTCTACTAGAAATAGGAAAATTTGCTAGGCGTGGTGGCGGGTGCCTGGAATCCTGGCTACTCTGGAGGCTGAGGCAGGAGAATCACTTGAACCTGGGACACAGAGGTTGCAGTGAGCCAAGGTAATGCCATTGCCCTCCAGCCTGGGCTACAAGAGCAAAACTCCGTCTCAAAAATAAATAAATAAAATAACACAAAAAAAGTTAATCATCATGGCTGTCTAGCCATGTTTATACATCTCCAACATCAGTTTTAGAGATTGAAGAAGATGTAGGGAAACATAATTACTGTAAAATGCTAAGAACAGTGTGCCGTATTTGGATATGTCTGAAATACTGCTTCTCAAAATATTACTTACTTCAGGAACACCTATAGTACTTGTTAAAAACAGAGAATAGTCAGGGCGTGGTGGCGCACGCCTGTAATCCCAACACTTTGGGGGGCCAAGGTGGGCGGATTTGAGGCCAGGAGTTAGAGACCAGCCTGGCCAACATGGTGAAACCCCATCTCCACTAAAAAAAAAAAAAAAAAATTAACCAGATGTGGTGTCAGGTTCCTGTAGTCCCAGCTACTCAGGAGGCTGAGGCAGGAGAATCACTTGAACAAGGGAGGTGGAGGTTGCAGTGAGCTGAGATCGTGCCACAGCACTCCACCTGGGTGACCAAGCAAGACTCTGTCTCAAAAAAAAAAAAAAAAAAAAAAATGGAGAATAGCTTTGTCATAATTTACTCCCCCAAAATGTTTTTAATCGAAATAATTAAGTTAAATTTAAAATGGTGACTAGGGAGCCCATCTCAGACTATAAAATGAGAATCTCCAGGTGGGGGTCCATAAATTCACATTTATAGCAAGTTTCCAGATAATGTTTATCTCGCTACTTCTGGAGAACCACTGGACTCTTTTAAAGAGAGGACCTATTTCCCCACAATATACCAGAATATTTCTGTTTCTTGAACTTTTCTGTTCTCTGATTTTTGTTTTAGGAGACAACAATGGATGGTCTCTGCAATTTGACAAATATTTTGCCAGTTACTACAAAATGACTTCCCAATATCCTTTTGAGACAGAAACACCTGAATGTTGTAAGTAATTGAAGCAGTTATTTTCTTTTCCAGTTCATAAGACACTGTTGTTTAAAAGTTTGATTCAACATTAAAAAAAAGATTGCATCTCAATCTGGAAATCAGTTTTAATTAAAGAAACTTAAAAATTTGTAAGAGGTCAATTATAGTTTTCTAATTGCAAACTCTATTAAATATACAACTTTAGGAAAATTTATTTCAAAAAGACTCAGGGATCTTAAGTGTAGAAGTAACAAATGATGTCAGATCATTTGTTATGAACAAAATCAGTGTCAGTCAAGGATGTTATTTTATATGAGTTCTCTTTTCACAGTCACTGTAAAATGTGATGTAAAGAAAACAGAGAAAGTAGAGAGGGCAGAAAAGCTGTTTGGATTTTAATGTTTGCCAGAAAAAATTCTTCTGAGCTGCAAAACCCTTATTCATTATAACCCACTATGTTCAGTCATACACTGAAAACTTACAAAAACACTGGAGGGGTATGGAAGGTATAAACCTGAGGATTAACTACAATATTTTAGATCAGACAGATGTATGAAAATAACTCCTCAAATAAATTTTGTCTGTTCTAATAAATTATGCAAATGTAAATCTGTACCTTGGAGCTGTCATTTTGACCCTAGCTTTTCAAAACCCTGGTCTAAAAGCAAGGCACATTTGCTATTCCTCTGACATTCCAGACATGGTTCTATATCAGAGCCTCTATACAGACTGTTCTTTCAGAAACTTTCTCCCATGTATCTGCTTAGTCAGTGACCCTCACCTTATTCAGGGCCCTGTTCAAATCAAAGAAAGCTGCAGTGATAACACTGTATAAAACAGCCGCGTCCTCAACCCTACCCTCATTACTCTGTCAGCTTACTCTGTGTTATTTTCCGGGGTGGCACTGTCATAATTGCTGGTGGTAGTGGTGCTGCTTGTGGTGGTGTATGAACTATCTCATCAGATCCTAAGTACTATGACAATGACTATGACTGTGACAATAGGTACTTTGTTTGACTTTTTTTTTTTTTTTTGCTGCTCTTCTAGTGCCTAAAATAGTGCTTTGCACATAGTGAGCACTCAGTACATTATTGTTGAAGTCTATATAGGAGGCTATAGATAGGATGTTTTGTTTTATTTTTTATCTGTGTATCTGCCTAGAAACATACATATTTCATGGATTGATTATGGTTACAGTAAAACCCAGTTGAATTTTTTAAGCCCGGTTGAATTAGTATACTTTTAAACATGTATTTTTTATAATAATTTTTCTTATAGCTAAAACTTTTAGTTTTTTAGCTAACAATAAAAACATTAACAGAATTCTTTGCTGGGTTTTAAATTCATGGTTTATTTTTATCCTTTTTGATTCTGAAGCATGCCAAATTAACAATATGTCTGAATAATTGAGGTTTTATTTATGTAAATGTTATATAATAATAACTACATTTTAATAACAGATGCTTAGGTAGTTATTTTATAACATTATTTTTCTAAAGTTGCATTATCCTAAGTTAGGTCTTTAGTCGTAGATATAAACACAATGTATTATGTAGGCAATGATTTAACTATTGTAGATTTCAATAATTTAAAAGAGTAAAATTTTACACTGTGAGTTCTAGAAAATACATGTTAATACATAGAGCCACAGTTTATCTTTTGCTAGTCCTAGTAAATGCTAATTATTCAATTCTCTTACTCATCATCACGTTTTCTATTCTCTCCGTTTTGTACAACTTACATCACTCCCACCTTCCCAAAGCATTATCTGGGCAGCTTTGAATGGAAAACAGTCATGAATGAGCAATCACTGGCTACTCACTACAAAATGGTGGAGAGGTGACTAAGGGTTTATTTTAGACAAGTTTTAT
Source organism: Hylobates moloch (assembly GCF_009828535.3). Classification (NCBI taxonomy): domain Eukaryota; kingdom Metazoa; phylum Chordata; class Mammalia; order Primates; family Hylobatidae; genus Hylobates; species Hylobates moloch. The sequence continues at coordinate 381,811 of NW_026652312.1, read as the reverse complement.
ATCATATATTTAGTTTCTTCATATCACCTGGCAATGCCAGCTCCTCCTCTGTTCTTTTTTTTTCGTATATATAGTGCCTTCCCGGTCATATCCTTTTCATAAAACCGTTTAAGATGAATAGGTAATTGCCACGTATCAAATACGAGTGTTATGAATGAGTAGATCAACAAAATATGAAATATTAAAATGTGAGGATTGCCTATCTGTTGCAAACATAAAGTTTTTTCTCTTGCAAAAATTGTTTTTAAAAAAGCAAGGCATAGAGGAAGAAATCCTTTGCTATATTTTTTTCTTTATGTTCTACCATAAATTGTAAAGTCTAGCTTTTTAAATTTTTAATATTTTTTTATCTTCACTACTCAAATAAGGTTAATCAAATACTACTAACAATCCCCAGTTTAAGGGGATAGACATCACTCTTGTGAGATTCACAGGGTACTCAGCAATCTGTCTCAGCATCATGCCATTATTTAGAGGGAGACCAAATAATTTGCCCATTAAAAAGCTAAAAATTGGCTGGGCACAGTGGCTCACACTTATAATCCCAGCACTTTGGGAGGCTGAGGTAGGAAGATCTCACTTGAGACCAGGAGTTCAAGACCAGCCTGGGCAACATAGTGAGACCCCAATCTCTCCAAAAAATAAAAAATAAATAAAACTTAGCTGTGCTACTCAGGTGCCCAGGAGATTGAAGCTGCAGTGAGCTGTGATTGAGCCACTGTGCTCCAGCCTAGGTAACAGAACAAAACCCTCTCTCAGAGGGGGAAAAAAACAGCTTAAAGTTTTTGGGAAAGGAAAAAGTTAATAGATATAATTTAACTGATAATATAATGTTTAAAATAATGAATTAAGCCATGTTGTCTCAAAACAGTTTTTTTTCTTTTATCATATATTGTTTTCTTTTTATTTCTTAATTTTTTTTTTTTTTTTTTTTTGAGATTGAGTTTCACTCTTGTTGCCCAAACTGGAGTGCAATGGCGCAATCTTGGCTCCCTGCAACCTCTGCCTCCCAGGTTCAAGTGATTCTTCTGCCTCAGCCTCCCGAGTAGGGATTACGGACATGTGCCACCACGCCTGGCTAATTATGTATTTTTAGTAGAAACGAGATTTCTCCACGTTGGTCGGGCTGGTCTTGAACTGCCAACCTCAGGTGATCCACCCGCCTCAGCTCCCGAAATGCTGGGATTACAGGCATGAGCCACCGCTCCCGGTCTATTTCTTAAATTTTAATTGAATCTTTTAATACCTCACCTTATGCCCAAAAGGATTTTCAGCAACTTGCAATTAAAATACAGCTACTAAAAGCCTTAAACCATTAACATGATATAAAAGACAAAAGTTCAGTGGTGAGTGGAAAGCGAATGACAAAGAAAAATTAAGAAAATCCTTCCTGAGAAAAGTTCAGTGACTTCATCCACAGCCTAGTTATGAATTTCATAGCCGTTAAGTCCAAGAGAGAAAATAATGGGTTACATAACTTTCATAGTTTGTAAAGCAAAACAAACAAATGGGGAAAAACCAGATAAGTCAGCAAGAGAAATATATTTTTGCCTGATCCTGCACCCTGGAAGACATTTGTCACAAGTATAATTACATAAAAGGAATGAGGCTATGTAATAAATGCTGTATAAAAAAAGAAGTAATTTTTTCATCAGTACTTAACAAAAACAAATATATCATTGAGAGTTATTTAAAGACAATTTGTGGGGGGGAGTGCAGCTAATAACTAAATATATTTTTCAAATTTGAAAACAGTGTAAAAATAGAATGGCAAGTGTAGTGTAAAACTTGGTGTTAAAATTTAAGTTAAGGTTCCTAGTGTCCCACCTTATTTAAAGCAGATTATTATAGGGATTTATTGGAAATTAAACTGAGCAAAGCTTATAATCATTTTTGACCAGAATAATGTGAGGAATTCACATTAGTAAAGTCGTCTCTCAAGGGCAATATCATGGAAAATATAATATCTATGATGAGCCAATAAATTAACAAAATTTAAGTTTAAAGGATTTGAAAAGTACAGAGATTTGGAAAGAATTACTTACTCAACCATAATTTGACCATTCAGAAGCTACCAGCATTAACTTGGTACTGCATTACTCATCTTTTTTTATTTTGACATAGTTGAAATTTCCTATACAAACCATTTTTATCAAATTTTCAATTAGCATTTTGGCATAATCAGGTATCCATATTACTACAACATCTTTTAAAATATTCCATGTAATAGTATATTTTGTAAGTGACGTAATTTCCTTAATCATTCCTTGGCTGTTGGATATTAATGTGTTTTTTTTTTCATTTTTCCCTATTGCAGATAACCCTGTAATCAACATATATGAATTATCTTAATTTAGTCTCTATATATGAAAAAAACGCACTGGGATTAACGCTAATTTCACTGCCCTCCATTTCTGCCCTTCCTACTTCATTCTCAGGACCTTCATCTTCCTTCCCAACCTTTTCCATCCCATCCCCACAGCATACACATAGACTCACATACGAGATATGATTTTAACTTAAAGAGACAGCATCAGTTTTCAGACATCCGCAACCAAAGTGGGTACTTGCAACTATAAAACTGTTTTAAAGTTCTTGGCAGATACTCTGTTTATATGAAACACTAAATCTAGGCTATGGTCCTGATCTCTTGTAACCCTGTGAAGAAGTCTCTGGAGATATTTGGGAGGAGAGGAAGAACACATGTCACCCCATATCTGAGCCAAAAGCTCCTCATGAACAGTCATTCACAGAGGTCTCTGGTTAGCCACTGAGACACTTGCCTGCTCTCTGCAAGTTTCACCATAAAGGTCAGAAACTGGAAGCCTACAAGCAGAAAACTCTCATAGATGGTTTTGTTTGTCCAATAATATTTTTAATGTTTTCAGTTAGCTAATATCAGTTTTTAAATAGATAGTTATATATAAAACATTGTATTTCTGGCTTCTTTGAGGAAGTTGGTAGATGTAGCTACAGAGGTTCCTATTCTAATATGGCAACAGATGGGAGAAGCTGTTGCACTTGGACATCTGGACGCAGTCTGCAGTGACATTGCCTGACTGCTGGAGACACTGGAGTCTGTAACCCCTGCTGTATAGGTTAGGGCTCCAGAAGTCAATATGGGGGGAAAACATTTCTCATTGCTCTCAGGAATTGGCCATTCCCCATCAGAGCAGGAATCAAACTATATTTATTATCCTAAATAATAATCTCATTCTGTTTAGCTATATGAATACATCATTGCAAATCTCCAGGAGACTTTAGATGTATTGACTCACATCCTAACACTATCGCTACAGCTCCACAAGATGGCCAAGGTCATACACCTCATTCTCCCTCTCTTTCCAACACCCAACACCAGTGAAAATGGAATCCTATGCAGAAAAAACGTTCACTCCCATAAATAAACTTTTATTCATCCTTTACCCCTATGTAAGCCAAAAGATTTTTTTAAAAATTATTTGGAGAACTCCTGATTTAAAAAAAAAAAAAACTATAGACACTATCATTTGCCTTTAGTTCTCCTCGTTCTTGCTAGTGAAAAGTGATTTATTCCTCCTTTAAAGGTTTTGATTATGCTAAATACTTTATTTTTAAGTGGCAGTTGTAATATGAACATTAAGCCTCATCACACATTATCATGTCAATCCTTAGCAGACTGTTCTCCATTCATTGCAAAATGAATGAAATAAGAGCAGATTATTTCATTCATTTTGCAATGAATGGAGAACAGTCTGCTATTTTTTAAAAAATGCATGAGCTGGTAAATGTGTGTTTCCAAATGTTAATGCTCTACCATCATTTTAAGATTAAATTAAAAGCAAACTTTGGAACCTTAATTTAAAGCATTGCCTAAATTGCCTACGTAACACATGATATGCTTTTGTACTAAATGATTTTCTCATAGCTTTTCATTTCTTTCTTTTCATTACTCTCCTCTTCCTGGTCCCTCACTGTCATTATGCCTTACCACTTCCCCTTGATTCAGTGGTCGGTTCTGTGCCAGTGCAATGTCTTTGCCGAGGTCTGGAGCTTGACTGTGATGAAACCAATTTACGAGCTGTTCCATCAGTTTCTTCAAATGTGACTGCAATGTAAGTAGAAAAGAATGACTTCATCCTGACAGCCGGGTGGCACCTGTAAAATTGTATTATAATTAAGACCATGTCATTATTAATAATATATTTTTATTCAAAGATGATGTCATTTTTCCTGGGTCAGGTATAATAATTACTGATATTTATTTTGCATTTATTAAATGCTAGACCCCACCTTAAATCATTCTTTATATTAACTAACCCCTCATAATAATCCTGTGAGGTATGGAGTATCACCATATTTTATCTAAACCAAAATGTCATCAATTGCATGTGCTACTAAAGAAAAAATGGCTTCTAATTAAACTATTACATAGAGCTTTCCTATTACATAGAATTTGCGCTTGACATTTATTGAAAGAACTCTTTTAGAATTTATTGGACCCAAATTTTAATATAATCTGATGTGTAAGTTAGAAAATAAGGTAAATTGGATAAGATATTCCCCCCAAAATATCATATTTAAAATCTGTTCTGAATCACATTTTGAGTCATAGATGTTAATGTTGTTGTTTTCTTAAGGAATTCAAACTTATGTATGTAAAAAAAAATTATCACCATAAGTGGTTTGTTGATTTCTAGTACCTGTAGTGTTAGTTTCTAGTACTAATTTGAATTCAACAAACTTCAGCAACACAAACATATACATTTGGCTGAAACTTTTTTAAAATAAACTAGTGGAGGATAGCTATTTTAATCCAATATTTTTGCTGAGTTTATTTTTTCATCTAGATACCTTAGTGCCTTGTGGCTCTCACTTTTGGGTATATGAGGACAAAATAGGAGTAAGTCTTGAGTTTATGAATATTGACAAGTGTTACTGTTTTCAAACCAGGCCACATAATACAGCAATTGAAATACTTGATATATGAGGTAAGAGCTACAACTCCGAGTTCCTGTGCATAGTGTTTCCATTGAATTCACAGATCTGAGTTTACCCAATTTGTGATGGCCAAGGAATATGAACTGAGAATATCAGCAGAGTTTTCCAAAAGAGGGAACATTTCTGCTTGAACTAAGGAAAAGAAGAGCTCTTCAGCATTCTTTCTTCTTCTTGCCTCACTGTGGCTCTTTCTCAAAGCAATTAGTCCTGCAAGAAAAAAGTAATAATCCCCCAAAAGAACCTGAGGTCTTATGGAGAACTTCTCTGATTTAAATTCTAACTGGAAATTCTGGGTATAAGAATTTATGAATAGTCTGGGCAACACAGAGAGAGCCCATCACTACAAAATAAAAATAAAAATTAGCCAGGTATGATGGCCCACACCTGTAGTCTCAGCTACTTGGAGGCTGAGGCAAGAGGATCACTTGAGCCTGGGAGGTCAAGGCTGCAGTGAGCTGTGATCAAGCCACTGTACTCCAGCCTGTATGACAGAGTAAGACCCTGTCTCAAACAAAAAAAAAGAATCTATGATGATTTCATTCTGTTTTCAGAGAAAAAAATCATAATCCTTCTCCACTGCTTGTATCAAATTACTAGAAAATCCAAATCAAAGGATATTCTGATGCAGCCAATTTCATTTTTCATTTTCCCAGAGTAAGATTTGAATCCATTCTTTAACAATTCAACCAACATTTGTGAAATAAAGAACAGAGAGAGAAAGCTGGGGGAATGGAGGGGAATAAGGCAATGGCTAACTAGAGAGGGCATGCCCCACACAAAGGTTGAATCATTGAATTAATTCCCATTCAATTTTAAAAATTGTCGTGATCTAATATACACATACATACATAAAGACATGTGGGCAGAAAACTGTGACCTACCAGTTTTCAACCCCTGGTATAAACAAAAAAACTGGGACCAGGTCCTTGTAAATGATTGTCTGCAAGAAAGCAAGAAAGAAGGAGTCAAAGATGACTCCAAGGTTTCCGTTCTAAGCAACAGTGTGATCGGAGAATGAAGAGACTTGGTGGCAGTAACTGAGGAAGATGGGGACTCCAAAGTTAGATGTTTTTTCCATTGTGAGATTAACAGGTCACTCAGTGGAAATCTCCAACAGGCATTTGGAGATATAGGAATAAAGCTCAGGAGTTTATGTCTACATTATTTTTATTTTATTTTTTGTTCAAAAAATAGCATTCTCTTGTGCTTTAGGTTGAGCCACTTGATTGCAGTTGTCTATTTATACTTTTCTCTGCAGAACACTGGCTTAGACTCATACCTAGTCCCAGTCTGTTCAGTTCCATACAGAAAAAGAACTCTATGCTTTATAGCAAATACATTAAAAAGTAAATATCAAATTTCATTAGTCAGTTCTTTCCAGACTTTGAGTTGGAGCTATTATAGGGAAATGTCAGAAGAGGACTGAACCATATATAAGTATCAAAGAAGCTAATACTCCAAGTAATGTTTATTGAAGTTGGGATTTTTAAGACATTTCACATAAATGCTAATGAACAAAACAGGCAAACATAGATAGATATGATTATTTTTACTTTTTTCTAGCTTGATAAACACTGATTTTGACTATTTGAGACTTGGCTTTAAGATCCTGGAATTTAATCACTAGAACTATATGATCTAATACTAAGAACTTCCTTTACAAAAACTAGAGCTAGCTTTGACAATAATGATTAAACTAGGCCATTTCTCTCTCACACACACACAAACACACACCCTCTTTGACTCTGTGAACAATCAAGGTTGGAATGTCAAATTTTAAAATATAAGGATTTGTTATATTATAAAGTATTTGGGGTTGTTCTATTCAGGTCCTATTTTCTACCTGAAAAAGGAAAATGCCATGGCCTATATATCCTCCAAAGTTCCTAATAGAGTCTAATAATCCCTAAATAAATGTTATTGAAATGAATTTATAAATAAATACAAAAAAAAAGAAGTTGGTTGCCTCTTTAGCCCTGGGCTGTAAGACTGAACTTATTATTCAAAGAAAATTCTCTATTTATAGATAAAGTATAATTTGTGCAAATAGAGTATAAACTTCTTAAAGGCAAGTATTCAACATGTGCAAATGGCAGGCATTCGACACGTTTTTTGAGATAATGAATGAATGAATGAACACATTTTTGGGGTTTTTTTTTTTGAGACAGTCTCACTCTGTCGCCCAGGCTGGAGCGCAGTGGCGCGATCTTGGCTCACTGCAACTTCTGCCTCCCAGGTTCAAGTGATTCTGAGAATACATCTTTAAGAACACACTAAACTTTCATCTATGTCCTTAAATCAAACTCAGGTTTTTTTGTTTGTTTGTTTTTTGTAAACAGACAGGGTCTCACTGTGTCCCCCAGGCTGGAGTGCAGTGGTGCAGTCACAGTTCACTGCAGCCTTGACCTCTGAGGCTAGGTGATCCTCCTGCCTTAGCCTCCCAAGTAGTTGAGACTACCAGCTTGCACCACCATGCCCAGCTAATTTTTTTAATTGTTTGTAGAGATGGCTGGGGGGGTCTCACTATGTTGCCAAGCTGGTCTTGAACTCCTGGGCTCAAGTGTTCCTCACACTTCGGTCTCCCAAAGTACTGGAATTATAGGTATGATCCACTGCACCCAGCCAAATCCAAATATTTAACAATTTATCTTGACACAATATAAACATTTAAACAGGATGTAAGCAGAATTTAGAATCTAAGTCAAGTCAGAATCATTAGCAGAAAAGAGATCCCCAATTAGTTAATATGTACAAGGAAATAATATTTGGTGACAGCCAGCAACTGAGAGTAGTTTCAAAAGGGAATTACTTGTTAATCAGCCTTTGGCATTATTTATTTAAAAAACCATTAAGTGTCTGATATGTGTAGTCTAGAAAAGTGATTTTTAACATTTTTTCTTTCATTATTGTGTCCCTTCCCCCAGGGAGCCTTTTTAGACTTTTTTTTTTCTATTTGTCTCCTCCTGTGAAATTTTAATACTACAGATATACGGACAGGCGCGGTGGCTCACGCCTGTAATCCCAGCACTTTCGGAGGCCAAGGTGGGTGGATCACAAGGTCAGGAGTTCGAGAGCAGCCTGACCAACATAGTGAAACCCCCGTCTGTACTCAAAATTTTAAAATTAGCCGAGTGTGGTGGCGCACACCTGTAATCCCAGCTACTCAAGAGGCTGAGGCAGGAGAATCGCTTGAACCCAGGAGGCAGAGGTTGCAGTGAGCCGAGATCGTGCCACTGCACTCCTGCCTGGGCCACAGAGTAACATTCCATCTCAATAATAATAATAATGATAATAATACAGATATACTATATATGTTCTTGTGTATATCTGTGCATTATACATATAAAAAGTAAGGTTTTTTTTCTTAAGAACCAATTCTCACCTTCATTGAGAGTGCATGGTCTTCTAGACTCTAGAACAGTGTTTCTCAAATTAGAGTCCGAAAATGTGTTCCAAAGAGTCCAAGAAAATTTTTTTTAAGAAGGATTCATCACCAAGTTTAAGCAACACCGCTTCAAAACCTAAACATTGTTAGTGCTTATTGTATAAAACTGTCTTAACCTGAGTTAAGTTAACCTCCAGACAAAGCAGTCTGTTGCTCACTTATTAGTATCTGCTCCATGGTACTATATAATGATAGTACTAATAATATCATATTATTAGATACCATCTAATCCAAATCCCTCCTTTCACAGTTAAAGAGACTGACTTGGAAAGGTTGTGTGTGATTCATGCAAGGAACCCCAGCTACACTGGTTTTGGTTTTTTTACTGTTTCATTTATTTTGCTTTTGCTACATTACATTGCTGTTCTAAAACAAAAAATTAAGGGCTTGGGACCTTTCCAGTACAACCACAATTATGTGGATCTGGTCTGTGTGAAACTGCTTATTAAATTGTGATACAAAAGATAATCTTTCTTTACAACTTCTTAGAAGTTGAAATGGAATCACTTATTGAATAAAGATGATCCAATTATAGGTACCAATTGATGTTTTCTTTCATAACTAATTTTAAGGTGGTGGAATATGAGCAATGAAATATTGAGAATTTCTTGAGTGTTTTTTAAACAGAAAACACTATTTTTATTGTCACTTAGAAACTGAGATGCCTTCTAATGTTTGTTAAATACAAATAGGAAAGAAAAACATAACTGAAAATCAATTTTTTCAATTTTATTTTTTAACATTTTTTGTCAGAATTACAGTCATAACCAAAATTTTAAAAAAATGAATAGCTTTAATAGTGCAAAACTAACAGCTAGACCTAGTTCAAGTGATATGACAAATATGAGAGAGACATTATGAAGCAAAATGTTTCCTGAAAGCTAGTACTAAAGTAAATAGTTTGTAATTATCCCTATTGTTGTAATTTAAAAGTAAAGAAAAAACAACTTTAAGAATCAAAATTTACATTTATTTCAGGTCACTTCAGTGGAACTTAATAAGAAAGCTTCCTCCTGATTGCTTCAAGAATTATCATGATCTTCAGAAGTTGTAAGAAAATATTTAATTCCTGGTATTAAAATAAACTAGCATTTTTGGGCATATCTTTTTCTTCCCACTTCTGTGAACACCAAGACTATTCCACTGCTTGTGTCTAATCCCTGTTCAGGGAAGTATTCAGCTGTTAACTGAAGACTTCCAGGTAACACTTATTTTTTCTGAGTAATTTTAGAAACCATTCTAGAAAAACCTCAGACACGTATTTCCAAAGGAACTGGAACATGTATACTGTGAATCCTCCTACCACATTCCCCCAAAATGGAGATTCTTAGAAGCTTTTATCCTCTGCATTATTCTAGCATGGAATACCTCAATGCTCATCTTAGAGAAAAATGTTATGCTCTTTTGCCAGATCCACCATCAAGAAAGTGAAGAATTTTCTTCCATGTGTTTTCAAATTCATTATCTACCTAAAATAGCAAGTCACTGTGGGTTGAAACCTCTGAGCATGTTGTCTTGGAGACTTGATTCCATTTTCACATCTGCCTTGTGAGTGGGTTTTATTTTGGCCTTGAGTAGTATCTGACATGCTAGCTTCCCTTCAGAACTCTCAAAATCCATACTGGCCCACGTGATGTTTGTTACTTAGGTCAACTTTGTGACTAAATTATGTTGTCATATGGTGAATTGTTGGGTTTAGATACTCTGTACCTAAATCACACTAACTAAGAAATATCTCAGGATTCATTGTTTCATTTTTATACCAATATAGATTGGTTCTTATTTTGGTTTTACAATAGGGAAACCTGATAAATTAATATATATCTGCACATTTTTAAAGATAACAGATGGAAATTGAGTGGAATCAGAAGAAAAATTAACCCACTTCTTTAAGTGAAATGTTCTAAAAATCCAGATATTCTGCAGAATATCTATTTCATATTTGAAAACAGAAACTCTAATGAAAATAACTTTTCAAAATTTCATTCTGAACATTTATCAGTCAAAAGAGCAGAACTTTTCACAATTAGGCCTGACAAAACTTCAAGAGTACACTCACTTATTCTATTTTCTGATTTCTGGAGACTAAAGAATTTTTCTGTAGCATCACCTTGTGTCCACTTATTTAAAGGAGCTAGACTACAAATCTAAATATCAAAATTCAGATTTATATAATACAGTGGCTTAGCATTTTTGTACAATAAACATTGAATTAATTTTCTTTTTTGAACTAACCACCATACTAATGTGGATGAATTAATTCCTGAATGACCAATTTGTTCCATGTAACAAAATGATCAAAATAGCCTAATTATTTAAAAATTTCTAATTGGTTATTAAAAGTCTATACCTTTAGACCTCCAGGCAATGCAGCCTATTCCTTAGTAGATGATTATAACACTAGAAATAAACAAACAAATGCATGATAAATGAGAACCACTCATTACCTACTACATGATTGGGCCCACAGCATGTCAGGTTCAGGTGCATAATCATTTTTTTTTTTAAGAGACAGGGTCTCACTCTGTCACTCATGCTGGAGTGCAGTAGTATGATCGTAGTTCATTGCACCCTCAAACTCCTGGGCTCAAGTGATCCTCCCACCTCAGACTCCCAGGTAGCTAGGACTACAGACATGTGCCACCACAGCTGGCTCCTTTTTTTTTTTTTTTTAGAGATAGGATCTCACTATGTTGCCCTGCCTGGCTGGTCTGCTTCAAATGATCCTCCTGCCTTGGCCTCCCAAAGCTCTGGGATTATGGGCATAACCCACTTCACCCAGCCTATAATAAATTTTATAATAACATTTCACAGTCAAAGTTAGGTTTTCTTCCATGTTGGAGAAATAGGGTACTTTTCAGTCAAAATTTCTAATTTAACTGAATGTTCGCTCATATTGGTTTCTTTCTTATTCCTCCTAAAAATTATAACAAATTACATATAAACTTTCAGGACACTCTAAAGAACAATGGTGACCCACACTCAGAACATGAAGGCAGCCTTGAAATCCTTCCTTTGTCATTCCCACAATCTGGGGCAAGTACACGTAGAAATGCAAAACTTTGTGTGGGTGCAATGATGCAATAGCGTATACTCTGGTACCCATTTCCTTTGACCTCCAGTTAAGGTCGTATTTTCAGTATTACTTAACTATGTAAGCCTGCATTCTTGTCTTGACATTCCAATCTAATTTATATTCTTCCAGTCCTGATTATTTTTGCTTATGTTTTTCTCTTTTGCCACTTTTACTCCTTATAAATTTTCCCCAAACAGTCTTTGGAACAAGGTTTGGATGTCAAATTAATGAGATCAAAATTGACTTGGTTGACAGATTTGTGATTAACATAGAATATGGTTTGGGACATTAAAAACATCATAAACTTTTAGGTTGGCTAGCACTGTGTTGAGCACTTAACAAGTTTAAAGAATTATAACAAGACCTGTATTAAAAGTCTGACTTCTAGACTTCTGATTTGTGAGGGCTTTACTATGTGTTAACATTTTATTTCTAGAAAATTCCAACAGTAAGCTTTGGCTGTTATTCATTCATCTTTATAGCTAGAATTTCTAAATACAAACCAGCCTAATTGTACATAAATTTAATAGAAACATGAAGAGACATGATATCCGGCTTCACTAAATTATTTTGTAATGTTTACCTTTTTCAATTTTTAAAATGTTTAATTGTCATCAAATACACATAACATAAAATGTAGCATGTTAACCATTTTTAAGTCTATCTTCAGAGGCATTAAGCACGTTCATATTGCTATGCTACCATCACCATCATCCATCCACAGAATTCTTTTTGTCTTGCAAAAGTGAAACTCTGCTTCATTTTTTTTCTTTTTAATAATCATTTTCACAGGTACCTGCAAAATAATAAGATTACATCCATCTCCATCTATGCTTTCAGAGGACTGAATAGCCTTACTAAACTGTAAGTACCAGTGGGAATTAATTTGCCCATTCCATGGTAGTCTGACAGCCTAGACTATTCTAATCCAGACCAGACTCCCTGTCCATGACAGTACCAAGGAGCCATGCAAGTCATGCTGAAGGAGCAGTAGAGCACCGTGGCTAAGACCATGGGATTGTGAATTAGACAGGTTTCAGTCTGAGCCCTGATTGCCTTACTTACTAGGTGTGTGACCTTGAGCAATTTGTATTCCTTTTTTTTTTTTTTTTTTTTTTTTTTTGAGACAGTCTCTCTCTGTCACCCAGACTGGAGTGCAGTGGTGCAATCTCAGCTCACTGCAGCCTCCGCCTTCCGGGTTCAAGCAATTCTCTACCTCAGCCTCCCGAATAGCTGGGATTACAGGTGCCCGCCACCATGCCTGGGTAATTTATTTTGTATTTTTAGTAGAGACGCGGTTTCACCATCTTGTCCAGTCTGGTCTTGAACTCCTGACCTCATGATCCACCTGCCTCAGCCTCCCAAAGTGCTGGGATTGCAGGTGTAAGCCACCACACCCAGCCAATTTATATTCCTTTCTAAGCATAAGTTGCCTCTACTATAAAACACAAATTATAATAGTTCGTACCTCAGGGATGTTGTAAGAAACAAGAAAATGCGTGGGAAGCATTAGGCACACTGTGCCTGACACATACTAAGAATTCAATATACATTTGCCATGGTGACAGGAGTGATGACTGAATGAACTTAGACAAAGTAAAAGCCTGATGCAGCCAAGCAGGGTGGCTCATGCCTACAATCCCAGCACTTTGGGAGGCTAAGGCACAAAGATCCCTTGAGCCCACGAGTTTGAGGCTGCAGTGAGCTAGGATTGCACTACTGCACTCCAGCATCCAGCATGAGCCATAGACCAAGACCCTGTCTCTGAGAAAAAAAAAAAAAAGCCTGATGATGATATTTGTGATGAAGAAGAAAAAACCTGAAGACTTCCCTAGTTATTCAATTATTCTTTTTTCACTAATCCCACTTTTACAAATGCATGAAATACTGTAAGGTTAAAGAAATAAAGCTTTTTGTGGTGTAATATACATAATCTAAAATTCACCATTTAACTGTTTTTAAGTAAACCATTCAGTGGCATTAAGTACATTCACATTGTTGTGGAACCATCATCACCATCCACCTCCAAAACTTTTTCATCTTCCCCAACTGAAACTCCATATTTGTTGAATAATAATTCCTCATAGCTGTCTCTCCCCATTTCCCCCCTCCCCAGCCCCTGGCAACCATCATTCTACTTTCTGTATTTATTAATTGGCTACCTTAAGTACCTCATATAAGGAGAATCATAAAATATGTAGTCTTTGTGTCTGGTTTATTTCACTTAGCACAGTGTCTTTAATGTTCACATGTTATAGCATGTGTCAGAATTTCCTTTTTTAGGGCTGAATAATAGTCCATTGTATTTATATACCACATTTTGTTTAACTGTTTATCTGTCAGTGGACATTTGGGTTGTTTCCACCTTTTGGCTGTTGTGAATAATGTTGCCATCAACACAGGAATACAAATATCTGTTTGGGTCCCCACTTTCACTTTCACTTCTTCTGGGTATATACCCAGAAGTGGAATTGCTAAGTCAGATGGTAATTCTTTGATTTTTGAAGGACTGCCATTTGATTTGATTTTGATTTTTTAAGGGACTGCCATACTGTTTCCCACAGCAGCTGTACCATTTTACTTTCCAACTAGTGATGCACAAAAGTTCCGATTTCTCCACATCCTCACCAACATTTATGTTCTCATTTCATTTGTTTGTTTTGACAATAACTATCCTAATGGGTGTGAAGTGGCATCTCATTGTGCTTCTTTTTAAAAAAAACAGGCTTTCTCAATGTTCCATTTTATTCAGTTCTGCCATGCAGCATTCTAGAAGTAACTGGAAAGAAGTATAACCACATGAATACATAACTCCCTGTATTTCCATTTATGTCCTCTTGCTTTCCACGTATCCTGTTCTCTATCCTAACACAAGAAACCCATTCCAGTCAGATTTTTAGCTTGTGGTATCAGAGTTTGGGATTGAGTCAAGAACACCTAGTAATTTACTAGCAAAATGGAAGAAGACTGCAGAAGACTCGAAGCCTTAACAGTAACCACTTTAGCCATATCCTCTCCCCTTCTACCCCATCCCTGCTCTTTTATGTCTTAGCAAAGTACCCAGCGTCAATATTGGACTCACTCTTGTCAGGCTCCTGACTGTCTTCTTTCCATATATCTTTGCAAAATTTACTAAACACCATCTGTTTGGTTTAATGTTCAGTGGATGTGGAGGAAGCTCTTGAAAAGCAGTACAGAACTGGAGAGTAAACTTAAAAGTGTTCTCCATCTCTTTTCATAGCTTTTCTATAGTGCCGGAATATTGTTGAGTGTTAAAGATGCCACATATTTCTAGTTAAATAATCGTTAGTCCTAGCACTTTGGGAGGCTAAGGTGAAAGGATCACGAGGTCAGGAGATGGAGACCATCCTGGCTAACACAGTGAAACCCCGTCTCTACTAAAAATACAAAAAATTAGCCGGGCATGGTGGCACACGCCTGTAGTCCCAGCTAGTCGGGAGGCTGAGGCAAGAGAATCGCTTGAACCTGGGGGGCGGAGGTTGCAGTGAGCCAAGATCGTGCCACTGCACTCCAGCCTTGGCATCAGAGGCTCCATCTCAAAAAATGATAATAATAATCATTAGATACCTGATGATTTATGGATCTAAATAATGATTAGATCCATAAGTATTCATTAACCCTCATAGAGTGCACGTATTTTAGGTAGACACCATGAGGGCATAGAAAGATAACTGAGGCTTGCTCCCTTTAAGTAGTTATATCTTAATGTTTCAGATAGAGCACTGAGCTATCACTGGGGAGGGGCAGGACTCCTGTTCTCTAGAAGTTTATGATCTAAGATGGGAAAACAATGCCAACATATATACAACATTAGAGAACCATTTTTTAAAAGTACTTAAGTTCCAAACTTGTGTTGCCGAAACCAAAATTGCTATTATGGTTCACTGAAAGGAGTGATTATCTCAGGTCCAGAGCAGTAAAGGATGGCTCTGAAAAATGAAGAGGACTGGGCAAAACAGGTGAGCACAGGGAGCAATAGTGGATCAAATGTCTTTTACCTGGAGGGTTTTTGTATAAGAGAACCCCCTGAGGTTGTAAGTCATTTCTTACCCTTTACTGTGCCCACCTGGGCTCCAGGTTTGCAAAGGTGGGAAGGAAGAGGCTCTATCACGGGATGCCATTGCTCACTAGCCCTGAGCAAAAGTCAAACCCAGCAAGGGAGAACAGATTCCTGGCAGGTGAAATTCTACAGGATGTTTACTCAGGATATGAAAGACTGAAGAAGAGAGAGAAATCAGTGTGAATCGTGTATTAGTGGAAGTCAAACTTGAACTCTTACTTGCATGTGAATCATAAGCAGAAAGAAAAAGGAAAGAGGGAAGAAACTGGAGTAAGAGGTGTGAGCAGAGACACTGCTATAAAACATAATGTATACTGAATGTTTATGGCATGCATTGCCTCTATTAAACCATAGGAAGTAGATCCTGATATTATCCCCATTTTAGAGTTGGGGAAGCTGAGGCTTACAGGAATTCATTGCTTGCTCAAGGTCACTATTAATAAGTACAGGAGTCAGGAATCAAACTATTCGATAGCAGATTTAGTGCAGTGAATTGCTACACTAGAGAGATTGAGACATGAGTGAACATGGCAAGAAGAGGAGATCAACACAATAGAACAGAGAGTTATTTCACTTTGCAGAGGAGTGGGATGTAAAGATGGGTAAGGCAGAGTCAAACTCTTTAGCAAGGGATGCAATACCCTTTTATCCGTAACAGGCCCCTGCCTGCCTCCTGGGTTTGTCTCCTGTCTCTCCTCATAGCCCCTTCATGGTGAGGCCCCATTGAATTACCTGGTGATTTCTTAACTTGTCAGACTCTCTTAACTCTTGCTTTTGCATAAGCTATTTCCTCTGCCTAGAATAGCTCCTGCCCATTCTTTGCTTTGTGAATTGCATGTCTTCATCCAAGACTCTTCTCAATTGTGCTTCTGTTTAGTAAAGCCTTCTCCTGTCTCCTCATTCCTCCACACTCTGCAGTCCCTACTCCTAGCAAAGCTGGGTGCTTTCTCCTCTGCAATGGCAGAGCAACCATGCATTATACACTTCCCTCTGTTTCCCTGACATTACAAAGTAATCTGTTCACATGCTGTGGTCTCTTCAGACTCAAAGCCCCTTAAAGAAAGGGATGGCATGCTTAGCACAGTGCCATGGCGTAAGTATTCAAAATAGGTTAATGAATACATGAATAGGTGAATGAATAGATTGATTAATTAATTACGGGGAAATTTAAAACTAGGTATGTTAAGGTAAGTGATAGCAATTCTTAGAGATTCAAAGGCAGGGAAGTGTCATGATGAGAATGCTATATGAAAAAATTTAAGATAGATGATTATTGTTTTTACTTTTCTTATTGTAAGACATCAAAAAGCTACAAATTTATTGTAGTCATTTCTCCTTTTCCAGGTATCTTAGTCATAACAGAATAACCTTCCTGAAGCCGGGTGTTTTTGAAGATCTTCACAGACTAGAATGGCTGTATGTTTAATTTATGTGGCATTTTATAGCACTAGTTTTTAGATTCTAGAGATATATAAATGAATTAATTTTTTTCTTCTGGCTGGCAGGATCATTGAAGATAATCACCTCAGTCGAATTTCCCCACCAACATTTTATGGACTAAATTCTCTTATTCTCTTGTAAGTACTAAACTAAAGCAAATATTTCAATCAAAGGCAAAGACATGAATAAAAATTAATGCTTAAATTTAATACCATTAAATCTGGATTTGTTAAAACCCCAAAGAGGCCTTTTCAATGAAAAACCTTTTCTTAATTATATTCTATAAGGCTGTTTATAGTTCCAACAATTTTAAAAGATTTTCTGTCTTCTAGAATATGAGCCCGTAAAAACTGAATACATTCTCACTCATATTTTATCACAATATTCTTTTTTTTTTTTTTTGACATGGAGTCTCACTCTATCACCCAGGCTGGAGTGCAGTGGCATGACCTTGGCTCACCACAACCCCTGCCTCCTGGGTTCAAGCCATTCTCCTGGCTCAGCCTCCTGAGTAGCTGGGATTACAGGTGTGTGCCATCATGCCCAGCTAATTTTTGTATTTTGAGTAGAGATGGGGTTTCACCATGTTGGCCAGGCTGGTCTTGAACTCCTGACCTCATGATCCTCCCACCTTGGCCTCCCAAAGTGCTGGGATTACAGGCGTGAGCCACCGCGCCCAGCGTTTATCACAATATTCTTTTTTTTTTTCTTGAGACGGAGTCTCGCTCTGTCGCCCAGGCTGGAGTGCAGTGGCGCAATCTCAGCTCACTGCAAGCTCCGCCTCCCGGGTTCACGCCATTCTCCTGCCTCAGCCTCTCCGAGTAGCTGGGACTACAGGCACCCGCCACCACGCCCGGCTAATTTTTTGTATTTTTAGTAGAGACGGGGTTTCACCGTGGTCTCGATCTCCTGACCTCGTGATCCGCCCGCCTCGGCCTCCCAGAGTGCTGGGATTACAAGCGTGAGCCACCGCGCCCGGCCTATCACAATATTCTTAAGCACATCATTACTGTCTTTACAGGCAGACCTCAATGATATTGTGGGTGTGGTTCCAGACCACTGTAATAAGGCAAATGTCACAATAAAGCAAGTCACACAAATTTTTTTGGTTTCCCAGTGCACATAATAAAGTTATGTTTACGCTATAGTGTAGTCAACTAAGTGTGCAATAACATTATGTTTAAAAATGTGCATACCTTAATTTTAAAATTCTTTATTGCTAAAAAGTGCTAACAATCATCTGAGTTTTCAGCGAGTCGTAATCTTTTTGCTGGTGAAGGGTCTCATGTCAATGTTGACAGCTGCTGACTAACCACAGTAGTGGTTGCTGAAGGCTGGGGTGGCTGTGGCAATTTCTTAAAATAAGATAACAATGAAGTTTGCTACACTGATTGACTCTTAATTTCATGAAAGATTTCTCTATGGCATGCAATGCTATTTGCTAGCACTTTACCCACAAGAGAACTTCTTTCAAAATTGAAGTCAATACTCTCAAATCCTGCCATTGCTTTATCAAATAAGTTTATGTAATATTCTAAATACTTTCTTGTCATTTCAACAGTGTTTATAGCATCTTTACCAGGAGTAGATTCCATCTCAAGAAGCCACTGTCTTTGTTCATCCATAAGGAGCAACTCCTCATCCGTTCAAGTTTTATCATGAGATTGCAGCAATTCAGTCACATCTTCAGGCTCCACTTCTAATTCTAGTTCTCTTGCTATTTCCACCACATCTACAGTTACTTCTTCCACTGAAGTCTTCCCTTCGAAGTCACCCATGAGGGTTGGAGTCAACTTCTTCCAAACTCCTGTTAATGTGAATATTTTGACCTTGCTTTCATGAATCACAAATGTTCTTAATGGCATCTAGAATGGTGAATGCTTTCTAGGAGGTTTTTAATGGACTTTGCCCAAATCCATCAGAGGAATCACTATCTATGGCATCAATAGCCTTACAAAATGTACATCTTAAATAATAAGACTTGAAAGTTAAAATTAGTTTTTGATCCATGGGCTATAGAATGGATGTCGTGTTAGCAGGCATGAAAACAACATGAATCTCCTTGTAGATCTCCATTGGAGCTCTTGGGTGACCAGATGCCTTGTCAATGAGCAGTGTATCTTGAAAGGAAATCTTTTTTTTCTGAGCAGTAGGCCCCAAGAGTGGGCTTAAAATATTTAGTAAACCATGCTGTAAACAGATGTGCTGTCATCCAGGCTTTGTTGTTCCATTGATGGAGCACAGGCAGAGTAGATTAAGCATAATTCTTGAGGGCCCTAGGATTTTTGGAACAGTGAATGAGCATCGACTTCCACTTGAAGTCACCAGCTGCATTCGCCTCCAACAAGACAGTCAGCTTGTCCTTTGAAGCTTTGAAGCCAGGCATTGACTTCTCCTCTCTAGCTATGAAAGTCTTGTATGGAATCTTTTTTCAATAGAAGGTTGTTTCATCTACATTGAAAATCTGTTGTTTAGTGGAACCACCTTCATGAATGATCTTAGCTAGATCTTCTGGATAACTTGCCGCAGCTTCTCCATTAGTACTTCCTGCTTCACTTTGTAATTTTCTGTTATAGAGACAGCTTCTTTCCTTTCCTCATGAATCAACATCTGCTAGCTTTAAACTTTTTTTCTGCAGCTCCTTCACCTCTCTCAGCCTTCATAGAATGAAGTAGAGTTAGGCCTTGCTCTGGATTAGGCTTTGGCTTAAAGGAATGTTGTGGCTGGTGTAATCTTCTATCTAGACCACTAAAACTTTTTCCATCAGCAATAAGGCTGTCTTACTTTCCTATCATTTGTATGTTCATTGGAGTAGCACTTCTAATTTCCTTCAAGAATTGTCCTTTGCATTCACAATTTGGCTAACTGGTGCATGAGGCCTGGTTTTTTGACTTATCTCAGCTTGCAAAATGCCTTCCTTACTATGTTTAATCATTTCTAGTTTTTGATTTAAGGTGAGGAGGTATGCAAGCAGTATATCTTGAAAGGAAACCTTTTTTTTCTGAGCAGTAGGTCTCAAGAGTGGGTTTAAAATATTTAGTTAACCATGCTGTAAACAGATGTGCTATCATTCAGACTTTGTTGTTCCATTGTAGAGCACAGGCAGAGTAGATTTAGCATAATTCTTGAGGGCCCATAATTCTTGTGGGACTCTTCCTTTCATTTGAACACTTAGAAGCCATTGTAAGGTCATTAATTGGCTTAATTTCAATATTGTTGTGTTTCAGGGAATAAAAAGGCCTGAGGAGAGAGATATGGAGGAATGGCTGGTTGGTGGAGTAGTCAGAACACACACAACATTTATCGATTAAGATTGCTGTCTTGGCTGGGTGGGGTGGCTCACGCCTGTAATCCTAGCACTTTGGGAGGCCGAGGCGGGCAGATCATCTGAGGTCAGGAGTTCGGGACCAGCCTGACCAACATGGTGAAACTCTATCTCTACTAAAAATAGAAAATTAGCTGGGTGTGGTGGCACATGCCTGTATCCCCAGGTACTCGGGAGGCTGAGGCAGGAGAATCGCTTGAACCTGGGAGGTGGAGGTTGCAGTGAGCTGAGATTGCACCATTGCACTCCAGCCTGGGCAACAAGAGTGAAACTTTGTCTCAAAAATAAAAAAGATTGCTGTCTTCTATGGGCATGGTTTGTGACACCACAAAACTATTGCGATAGTAACATCAAAGATCACTGATCACAGGTCACCACAAACAATACAGTAATAAAAAGTTTGATGGCTGGGCAGGGTGGCTCACGTCTGTAATCTCATGCTTTGGGAGACTGAGGAGAGAGGATAGCTTGCAGCCAGGAGTTTGAGACCAGCCTGGGCAATATAGCAAGACCCCATCTCTACCAGAAAAAAATTTGTTTTTAGTTAGCAGAGCGTGGTGACACATGCCTGTAGTCCCAGCTACTCAGGGGGCTGAGACAGGAGAATCACCTGAGCCCAGGAGTTTGAGGCTGCAGCACACCATGGTCACACCACTGCACTTCAGCCTGGACAACAAGGCAAGACCCTGACTCAAAAAAAGGAAAAAGTTTGAAATACTCTGAGAATTACCAAAATGTGACACAGACACACTAAGTGGGCACACACTGTTGGAGAAATGGCATTCATAGACTTGCTCAATGCAAGGTTGCCATAAACCTTCAATTTTAAAAAATGCAGTATCTGCAAAGTACAATAAAGCAAAACACAATAAAACAAGGTGGGCTGGGTGCAGTGGCTCACACCTGTAATCACAGCACTTTGGGAGGCCGAGGTGGGCAGATCGCCTGAGGTCAGGAGTTCAAGACTAGCCTGGCCAACATGGTGAAACCCTGTCTCCACTAAAAATATAAAAAGAAAAAAATAGCCAGGCATGGTGGCGGGCATCTGTAATCCCAGCTACTCAGGAGGCTGAGGCAAGAGAATTGCTTGAACCTGGGAAGCAGAGGTTGCAGTGAGCCAAGATGGCCCCACTGCACTCCAGCCTGGGCCACAGAGCAAGACTCTGTCTCAAACGAAATAAATAATAAATAAATAAATAAATAAATAAATAAATAAATAAATAAAAATAAAACAAGGTGTGCCTACGTTAATCTTGGTAAAGAAAAAAATTCCTTTAAATCATCTCCTTTCCACCATTTGTTGTTGACGGGTTTAGGCTTTTTTTTTTTTTTTTTCAGTTACTAACATTACTGCTTTCCTCCATATAATAACTTATATTTGTTAAAATTTTATTACTATCAAGTATTTAAATATAATTAGATTATAATTAAATATAATTAGATTATAATTAAATTATAATTTAAATAAAATTAGAGGGAAGGCTGGGCATGGTGGCTCACGCCTGTAATCCCAACACTTTGGGAGTCCGAGGTGGGTGGATCATTTGAGGTCGAGAGTTTGAGACCAACCTGGCTAACATGGTGAAACCCTGCCTCTACTAAAAATACAAAAATTAGCCAGGTATGGTGGCGCATGCCTGTAACCCCAGCTGCTCAGAAGGCTGAAGCAGGAGAATCACTTGAACCTGGGAGGCAGAGGTTTCCATGAGCCAAGATCATGCCACACCACTCCAGCCTGGGCGACAGCCAGACTCCATCTCAAAAAAAAAAAAATTAGAAGGAAAAAACAACTAATTTAGTGGATTTGTGTGGTTTCATAAGAATAATAATAATACCATGTTTGACCCAAGATGAGAAGAGAACCAGAAATATGTGACTTGTTTGTCTTTTCCTTTTTCAGAGTCCTGATGAATAACGTCCTCACCCGTTTACCTGATAAACCTCTCTGTCAACACATGCCAAGACTACATTGGCTGTAAGCGATTGTATCTTTTTTTAAAGAACTCAACTAAATTTTCTGTTTTTACCTAATTCATTCCAGATACAAGATTGTTTTAGTTTTTCTTAAAAATGATAAGGGTTTTAGTATCATATCACATTTCCTCAAACTGCTTTAACATGATTTTTACGTTAAACATCTACTTTATCTAAACTAACATCTCTAAACTCTCAGCAAAATAAAACATCTCAAAAAAAAAATATATATATATATATATATATGTACCAGAGCCAGGAAGAAGAAACACAGAAGGAATGTCACCGCATGTATATAACATCTCCCCCTTTCCCTGCTGATATACTCACCTACTAATTTGGCACAGAAAGACTAAGTCGTTTTAATTTCCCTCTAGAATTCTGAATAATAAGAATATGATATTTAGCATTTATTTTTCAAAAACTAATCATGATAAAATATGTTCCATGGAATATTTTACACAGTAGCTTTGCTTGTAGTAATAAGTATCACTCCACCATTCAGAACTCAACCATCCAGTAAATTTGCCTATTTAGAACACAAGTAAAAAATAAAAGAAATAAATAACCAAAATAACTATTAACAAGTTCAATCAACAAACTGCCATATGCTGTATCATATGAAAACTCCCTCTGTCTCTTATTTTATAAGAAATTCTCACAAGTTGGTTGTTTGATTTCTAAGCTCATAGCAGATTACAAATGTCAAAAGGAAGAGGAAAAGTTAGAGTCAAAAGCATTGATTGTAGTCAAAAGTAACAACTATCAACTTGATAAAAAAGCATAAGTGAGAAATGCTATAAAAAGCAATGACAGTAATTCAAACTGTACTAATTTGCAACCTCTCAGAAAAAAACAAACATCCTGAAAAATTACTAAGTCCAGTAGCCATTTTGGTATGACAGTACAATACTGTACTATACATTGAAAACAAGCTAAAGCCATAAAGGAAAGGGCAAATTAAGTTCAATATCCTTCATTAAAATTGAATTTTGGTTCAAATGAATGCATTAGCATCTATTACAGCCTCAGTAATCCCAACTTAGTAATTAAGCACAATTGAACAATACTTACATAATTAGCAATTAAAATGTGTGCATTTAGACCAGAAGCAACTGTGTGCAGTATTATGACCAAGCAATAATAAACCTTGCCTTTGTTTATAAAAAGGCAAGAAGATATACAATATACTTCAGATAAACATCAAAATGATTAAGATGTATTACTAAAAAAAATTAAAATTAAAAATTTTGTTACTAAAGTTTTCATAGGTAAATTCTAGCTATCCAAAACAACTTATTCCATATGAATTCCTGATAGTGAATATTATCCTGATTTTAATTCTGGTAATAATAATACTTTGCTTTATAATTATTCACTTTTTTATAACTAATCATACTATTCTTACCTTGCATGAACTTTCATTTAGCACGGTATGAACTAGAAAATCTGACAGATTTGTTGGCCAAACATCATTTTAACTCTGATTTAGGGGAAAAATACATACAAAATAAAGAGACAGATGACAGCCCAGGAAATTATGCTTCTAAGGTATTTGCAAGACAATAAACTGAAACCTATATTAGTTCTTGCAAAGCAATGAGAAACTGTAAATGCCACAATAAAAGTTGTAAAGTTCAAAAAGAAAGAAATAGAAGTAATAAGCAAGCATAAGGACAGATATGGCAATAGCCAAAGGTGAACTAAAAGTCAAGAAATAAAGTAAACTTTTCTTTTGAGATGAAATTAAGCAAGTTTATTTATTAGCCAAAGAAGTCAATATGAAAAGCTTGAAAATATAGAAGACGATGGGAATACACAATAGTGCAAAGTAGTAGGAGACATGGAAAAGAATGGAAAAATAAAATGTGATCACACACACATACGCATACACACAGCAGTGAAAATGAATGAACTATCAGTACTTCAACATGACTCAATTTCAAGAACATATGAATTACTCAAGAAAAAGTCACAGAAGACTACATATATTACAATTCCATTCCTATAATACTGATTAAGATATAGAAAGCCACAAGACAGCAGTACTTCCCCTCTACCAATAAGAAAGAGCTTTATAATCTACAAAGTCATAATTTTGTGGAGCCCATAAGTAGGCTACAGTCATAAGGTAGCCAAATAAATGGAATTCTAAGAAGCAACAAGGAGATGTGGGACATAACATACTATTTCACCTTGATAGAGCACAGGATGAAGAGTTGGCTGGCATGAAAGCAGGTACAAAGAAAACTGCTAAAACTTTAATAAACTT
This sequence comes from Hylobates moloch, assembly GCF_009828535.3. NCBI lineage: Eukaryota > Metazoa > Chordata > Mammalia > Primates > Hylobatidae > Hylobates > Hylobates moloch. The sequence goes on along the minus strand of NW_026652312.1, from coordinate 357,218 downwards.
GTAAGCTTAAGTGTGGGCTACTATAGCACTTTAGAAGAACTGGGAACCCCATATGCAAGGGGATTTAGCTATCTTTAACAGGCTCTATTTCACTAATCTCCACCAACCACAAGAAAAACTAGGAGTAGGTAAGGAAACCAGGCAGAGCCCTCATTGGTAGCACAACACAAAATTCCACCTTCTTCTCTAAACTCACCCCTCTCAGGGAACAAAAGCATCAAGCCTTTGGGAGTGGGACAGAAAATCTTCCTCACCCAGGGACCGGGCAAAGATCCATTACTTCCATAGGAGGAATAGAAACTAGAGCATTCTGCCCCAGGGTACCAACAAAAAAAAAAAACACTCCAGCCAGGATCTTGCACTGGTCAAAGCAGTGGGTAGTGCCCATTTGTATCATGGCAGAAAATGCTCTTATGAGAGTTTGGCTTCTGGGGAAGGGGAAACAGCAAAGCTGAGACAGCCCCATCCCCAAAAGGGTAAGGAAAAAGAAGTACATTGTCAAATTATAAAGCAATCAACAGAACCAGAACCAGCAATAACTCAGATTTTACAACTTCCAAACGGAGACATTAAAATGCTTATGATTAGTAAGTTAAGTAATATAATGGAAAGATGGATAATATGCACGAACATAAAGAAAATGTCAGCAAAAAGATAGAAACTACAAAAGAGAAACAAAAAGTTATTTTAATAGCCTTAGCAGCAGAATGAACACAGCCAAGGAAAGAATCAACAACCTTGAAGATAGATCATAGAAAGCTTTCAAATTGAAACGAAAAGAAAAAGGAGACAAAAATAAAGGCAAAACAGAGAATCCAAAAGCTGCAGGATAATATAATTGTCTAACAAATGTGTAAATGGAGTCACAGAAGAAGAATAGAGGAAGAACAGGACAGAAGACATAGCTGGAGAAATAATAGCCAAGAATTTTGTTACATTAATATAATGCAACAAAGCAGAAATCTAAGAACCTCGGAAAAATCCATGCAGAAATCGACAAAAACTAGATAAATTATAGTCAAATGCTGAAAACCAAAGATAAAGAAAAGTATCTTAAGGCAATCAGAGAAAATAGAAACATTATACACTGTAAAACAAAGACAAGAAATGCAACTTTTTTTTAAAAGCCACAAGGGCTATGGTAATATTGGGGGAAAAAGATTTCAGAGTAAGGACTATCACCAGGGATAAAAAGGGATATCATATAATAATAAAAAGATCAATTAAGCAAAAATATCTGATAATCCTAAATGAGTAAACGGTTTCAAAATACATAAAGTGAAAACAATAGAACTGTAAAGAGAAATAGCTAAAAGTCAAAACATGTCATTTAAAGCTGATGAATCTTTGGCCAGGCATGGTGGCTCACACCTATAATCCCAACACTTTGGGAGGCCAAGGCAGGAGGATCCCTTGAGCTCAGGAGTTTGAGACCAGCCTGGGCAACATAGTGAGACCCTGTCTCTATTAAAAATTTTTTTAAAAAAATTAGCTGAGTGTTTAGCTGGGCATGGTGGCGGGCACCTGTAATCCCAGCTACTCAGAAGGCCGAGGCAGGAGAATCACTTGAACCCTGGAGGTGGAGGTTGCAGTGAGCTGAGATCACGCCATTGCACTCCAGCCTGGGCAACAATGAGACTCTGTCTCAAAAAAAATAAAAAATAAAAATTAGCTGAGCATGGTAGCGTGTACCTATAGGCAGTCTCAGCTACTCAGGAGGCTGAAGTGGGAGGATAGCATGAGCCTGCGAGATCAAGGCTTAAATGAGCTACGATTGTGCCACTGCACTCCAGCCTGGGCAACAGAGGGAGACCTGTCTCTGGAAAAAAACAACAACAACAACTGACAAATCCATAGATTAGATAGACAGTGGTATTCCCAAGGTGAACACTAATAAAAAGCACATAATTAACCAATATTATATGGTAAAGAGAGGCAGAGGAGCAGAGAGGAAGACAATGTACACAAATTTTATCATAGTATCATCAAAAGAAAGAAGGTATAGTGCATTGGGTAAAGTTATAAAGATTGCCAATAGAATATACAAACCTTTCTAAATATCGTAAGAAATAAATTTTTTAAAACACCATTAGGTTAAGATAAATATTACACACACAAAAAAAAAAACCTGAGGTGAAAGTTTTTTAAACCTATGGAGTTATGTAATAATATTTTTAAAAAACAGACTAAGGCCAACTATATTAATCATATCAATAAATATAAGTAGGCTAAACTCACCTATTAAAAGAAAAAAGACTGGGAAAGAAGACCTGGAAAGATATTTCTCAAAAAATACTTACAAATGGCCAAGAGGCATATGCAAAAATGTTCAACATTACTAGTCATCAGAGAAATGCAAATCAAAACCACAATGAGGTATCACCTCACGCCTGTTAGAATCTCTATTATCAAAAAGAAGAGATGACGAGTGTTGACAAGGTTGTGGCTAGAAAGGAATTCTTGTGCACTGTGGATGAGAATGTAAACTAGTACAGCTGTTATGGAAAACATACGGAGCGTCCTCTAAAAATTAAAAATAGGACCAGGTGCGGTGGCTTACGCCTGTAATCCCAGCACTGTGGGTGGCAGAGGTGGGTGGATCACTTGAGGTCAGGAGTTTGAGGCCAGCCTGGTCAACATGATGAAACCCCATCTCTACTAAAAATACAAAAAATTACCCGGGCATGGTGGCGGGCACCTGTAATCCCAGCTACACAAGAGGCTGAGGCAGGAGAGTCACTTGAACCCGGGAGGCGGAGGTTGCAGTGAGCCAAGATCACACCCCTGCACTCCAGCCTGGGCGACAGAGCAAGACGCCGTCTCAAAAAAAAAAAAAAAAAAAAATTAAAAATAGAACTACCATATGATCCAGCAGCCCCACTTCTGGGTATATATCCAAAGGAAATTCCATTAGTATGTCAAAGAGATATCTTCACTCCCATGTTCATTGCAGCATTAGTCACAATAACCAAGATATTAATCAACCTTAGTGTCCAACGACAGTTGAATGGATAAAGAAAACGTGGTAGATATATACAATGGAATACTAGTCAGCCTTAAAACAGAGATCCTGCCATTTTGACAATATGTGTGAACTTAGAGGACATTATGCTGAGTGAAATAAGCCAGAGACAGAAAGAAAAATACTGCATAATCTCATTTATATGTGGAATTTCTTTTTAAGTTGAACACATAGAAACAGAGAGTAGAATCATGGCTATGGGTCATGGCAGGGGGAATCAGGAGATGTAGGTTCAAGGGTACCAAATTACAGTTATGAGATGAATAAGCATGCAGATCTAATGTATGGCATGAGGACTATAGTTTAATAATACTGTATTGTATAGTGGAAATTTGCTAAGAGGGTAGAGTTTAGGCACTCTTACCATAAAAGAAATTAACTATGTAAGGTCATGGGCATGTTAATTTGCTTGATTGCAGTAATCATTTTACTATGTACTATATATCAAAACAGGCTATATACCTTAAGTATATACAGTTTTTAAAAGTATGTCATGTAATTTCAAACAAAAGAAAGCAGGCATCATATATTTTATCTAAGTAGGTGGAATTCTGGCCAATATGCATTAAACAACACAATGGCATTTTAATGTTATAACTGCAATTTCCAATAAAAGATATCACATTATATATACACACCAAAGAAATTAATATAGCAACCAAAACAAAAGAAAATGTAGACATACATAAGCAGTAAGAGATAATCCACCACTGGGTCAGGCGCGGTGGTGCATGCCTGTAATCCCAGTACTTTGGGAGGCCCAGGCGGGTGGATCACCTGGGGTCAGGAGTTTGAGACTAGCCTAACATGGTGAAACCCTGTCTCTACTAAATACAAAACAAAAAAAATTAGCCAAGCGTGGTGCCTGTAATCCCAGCGACTCGGGAGGCTGAGGCAGGAGAATCTCTTGAATCCGGGAGGCAGAAGTTGCAGTGAGCGGAGATTGTGCCATTGCACTCCAGCCTGGGCAACAAGAGTGAAACTCCATCTCAAAA